>NC_068300.1:13992271-14292271 GCF_025860055.1 Xyrauchen texanus | reverse complement strand
CTATTGAAGATTCCTCTTCATTCACATCTTGTATTGGCATATTAAAACAGGAGAATTTGCTTTTAGTAATCGTATGTAACAGTTTCTCATATTCTTTTATGTTTCATGAGAGAAACACGTCAAGTAAGCCACATCTGTTCATAACATCTGCAACTCTATGCTGTGCACAAATAAACAGCTTTTAGTCTTTGAGTAAAACAATACAACTGTTGTATTCTATTTATGAATTCGGTTCACTGACTGAATGTTTTTACTACAAGTGTGATGATGAAGCATCATTTTGTGGGCATGTGAGGAGTTGCGTTTGACAGCGGACTAGTGTTTGTTAGAACAATAATGTTATGATGGACAAAATATTTAAACTGCTTGCATAAAATACTTTGTAATGGAAAATATACAGAATTGGCAACTTGAAAACTCTTCTACCATGCCTTAACTAAAATACCGGGACATTTTTTTAATTTATTTATTTTGAGGAATTTGATAATTTTCTATGACACATCTGACAATCTTTCACAGCACACTATTGGGCACAGTGGTTGGGAAATACTGGTTTAGGTAGCCAAATTGTATTACAGAAGATTTGTCTGACATCTTTCAGACAGCCACAGTTTCTTCTTCTGTCTCCCGCCTTCACTTTCTTGGAGTGCATGTGAAGGGGGACAGGGAGGGGTGACAATCATTAACAGTAACATACATTTTAAATGAGTAATTAGTCAATTTATTGCTTGCATTTAAAGCAGGAAATGTTGCATCCAATCACAGTAACGCTGTTAACAAATAAATCAGACAATGCACAGGCAATTTAGTGATATCCCGCAGTTGTGGTCTTGACCGGTATTGAAATAAAATCCTGAGTCCTCCTCGTCTGAGACTGAGACAAGGCCCAGTAAAAATTTGGTCAATTCCAAGACGAGACTTTCAAAAAGTGATCTTGAGACCAAGGCCGATCTCGAGTATGACAACACTGCTAAGCAGACCCCATTACAGAGTGAATATTTAAAAAATTCTGGGAGGTAAAGCCAACACAATGACTTTTATTTTGAAAATACTTACACATCATAGCACTGTAAGGCGGGGTGCCAATGTGTTTGCATTTAAAGGCAAAGAGCAAATGTATGATCTTTGAGAAAACCAACAAATTAACTTTATCACAATTAGCAACTCTTCCTGAGGCACCACACCCCACTGAGCGAAGACTGCAAATTCACACCTCATTGTTGCCCTTCCACATCTGTCCCATTCTCTCCCCTCTCCTCCTCATCCATTCCCATTCAGCCCAGAATCACCTCAAACTCACCTAAGATCTGTATGTAACAAAAGACCATATCTGATGTATACAAATAATGTAACTAGTGTAACATGTTTGGTATCATTTAAAATGTCTCTGTGCGTCTGGTATAGTGTTTTGTCCCCAGGTTTGTAAAACTTAATGACAACAAAGTTATAAGGTCTTTGCCACATATTGAATAATTCCGGAGGTCTATACCCTCCTTGAAGGGTTAACACCAGGAAGCCAAGAACCCATTCACCCCCAAATTCTCATTGATCAAAGGATAATACCATTTGGTACACAACGTGTATTCTGTCTGGATATTTAAGGAAGGCTGGCCCAGAGCTCAAGGTTCTCTGTAGTCAGATGATCCCACACCTCGATGTGTGTAACTGTAATAATAGGAATCTGCATTCAAATTTCCAATGCTTTGCAATTACATGTTTTCTCAACTGCCAGGTATGTTCTTTGACTTGTTTCTTTAACTTGTGTTTTAAATCCTACCTGGCAAATAAAAAAACTTTTTGATTTATTCTGTATTCCTCTGAAATCATTTATATAAATTACTCGGTCTTTAAAATAGGAGAAACTGCTCTGGAGGAACCGAACAGGAGAATACCATTTGAAGAATCATTTATATCATAACTGAAGCTTTAATGTAGGAGGAAGCCACTTAAAGACTATCAGTTTGAATCTCATTAGAAACTGATCAAAAGGTAAATTAATAGAAGAGGATTCAGAGTAATCAATAACGTAAATGATTAAAATAAAAGAATGATCAGAAAGTATTTAGAGCTTTAATCTAAATTAGAGGTCAACTTAAAATTGCATGGAGTCAGATTAATATAAAATTGGAGTCAGATCAAATGTATAACGGGATGAATTTGTAAAGTGCAAATTATTAACAATAATTGCATTACTTCAGTGCTCAGAAAAGACTGAACAACGCAGAGACCTTCAAGCGGCAAATCTATATATTTTTAGCAGTTTTGCCTGCCATTTTACAGCACATTTCCATATGTACTCATTAACCCCAGACCTTGCATGGATCTCATTATTTGACCTACAAATTGAACAACAACCAAAGACAACATATTAAGTATAAGATGAGCTCTGAATAATTATAGAATGACAAATAACTGCAAGATACAACAAATATAATAACAGCAGTGTATCTGCAAACAGTACATAGTCATTTGCAGAATTTATTCATTCTGCAATGAGCTGAAGTACGGCTTGCTGAGTAATGCTCACACCTGATAAAAATGCAGAAAATAAGTCATGTTATAAAATATTACTTTGTGGCTATTTGAGTCTTTGAGGCTTACTTTGTTTAAAGGATAGCAGAAACAGCGCTTGTAAAAGCATTGGGCTTTTCACTTTTTCTCAAGAATTATCTGGGGATTAAAACACAGTAGATATAAAGATGGTTAAGTTTAGATAAGGGGTTTGGGTTAGGGCATAATATTAATTAGTATGTCCTTAACGTGGAACTCGCGCTTACTTCTGCATTAGATCCGGGAATTTGCATGTGAAGTCGTCAAGAGTTTATAAATGCGGAATCATACCAGACCATATAAAATAGCCAACTCGTAAATTGTGTACGACTTTTCATGAGATTGGATTGGCCACTTTTTAGTCCCAGTCCACCCTTGCTCACAGACTAAAAAGCTGTTTATTTGTGCACAGCATAGTTACAGATGTGGCTTACTTGTCGCATTTCTCTCATGAATCATAAACCGAATGTGAGAAACTGTTACACACGAGTCACGACTATTTAAAAGAAAATTCTCCTGTTTTAAACAAGCCTCAAAACACTGATACACTGTGTAGACTCTGAGGGACCGTCATCATCATGGAGCGCATTTAACATCTGAACCGCTGAAGGGAAGTCTGGTGGCTGCTCCCGGGTCCTAGTGTCTGACGAATCCAAACTCCGTCAGTGCGACTTATACAGAGATGCAATTTACAGTAGCCTCGGACTATATGTGTTTGACCCCTTGCAACTTATATGCTGTGTCTTGTTTGAAAGGATGCGTGCTTCGGAGGTCGCATTTGTCAGCCGCATAGGTCGAATGCAGCCTTCGAATGCGACCTTCTTACATGGGAATTCGGAGGATGCATGAGCATGAGGTGTATCCTTCGTGGGCACTCATAACCCACAAATCGTTGCTTTAATTGAAATATCTAAAAACATTATGCCAATTTGCCCGTAAATATGATGTTCAAACGCAAGGAATGTTAATTCGCAAGTTGAAGTACCTCAGTAGATGGGTGCAGAGTGTATATGTATAATATTAATATATAATTAAAATAAAGTATTAGACTGTAAACTATTACATCTTTGTAACTCTCCTAAATTTGAACAAAAGGGACTTTGTTCCCTTCTCACTCAAAGCGCTCTCACTCAAAGAGTGGTGTGCTGTCATAGCAACCATGTTACGTTAAGTTTCCGTTTGTCCTACGAAGGTCATCTAGTTTAAACGAGGCTTGTTTAAAGGAGGATACTCTGTATACTGCAGCCTTCAAAGGACACGTCCTACCTAGCATCCAGCCTTCCAAACTATACACCAGAGGTGGGAGCAAGTCACACATGTTCAAGTCACAAGCAAGTCTCAAGTCTTAACCATCAAATCTCTAGTCAAGTCTCAAGTGCAGTGCAGACAAATCAAGCGAGTTAATTTTTTAAATAAATATTTATTTTTGCTCGGAAAAGATTAACTTCTTTACATTTTTTTTTTTTTTTTATATGAATTGTATAGGCTAACTGTAATGTGTTATACAAAAAAAAAAAAAAAAAAAAAAAATGCACATGGAACGCCTCTCATCCAATCAGATTTGAGGACTGGAACTGTTGTGTGTGTATATATATATATATATATATATATAGTAAATTGTGTTAATGAACATGCACTGTATTTTTATCATGGCCACTTAAAAATACTGTGAATACTTGTAGATACCTCATTATTCGAATTGTTTAGATTTTTATAATTAACTGGTTAAAATGTATAACTGCATGCATGCTGTGTAAAAATGCAGTCAGATTTCCACAGTGATCTAACAAAAACGGTAGATGGGCCTAATGAAAATGCAAATTCGCTTTCTGACAGTAGGTGGCGCTTATGGAACAGCAGAAATATAGCTGTTACACTGGTAACGCCTGTACACAAAGCAGCCCTGCGCTTATAAACCATATTTTATGAGGCATTATATGGAGGTAAGATGAAAAGAAAAAGCCATAAAACTTTTCTGAAGACAGTCAGTTACTTTCAGAGAGACATTTATATAAAATAGTCATAAAGGTATTGCATTCAAGGGCTTTAGTTAAAGTCTTCAGAAGTCATAATCACTATGAGGGCACTTGGATTTCGTCATGAGTCATTCTGTATATTTTATATTACTTGTCACGTTTTAAATAAAATGTTGTGACTGCAAATCTGCCTGCTATGTTTTTATATTGCCAACAAATGGTAATGGTATATTGTTGACTGTTGAGATGGTTTAGAAAAGGCACACATATTTAGAGGCAATGTCGGGTAATTTCAAACTTGTCGCGCTACAAAACATGAGATTAATGGTGAATCATTTTAATTACGGACAACCCTCAAACATTTGAACAGTAATTTTACATATTAATCTTTCTGGATAATGAAATGATAACTAAATTATTTACTTACCTTTCCTTGTGGTTTTTGAAATGTCTGATGAAATTCGAGGTTGTGGTGGTTTTTGCGTTGCATATTGTGCATCTGGCAAATGTTTTTTTATTCACACGGTTCAATTAGAAATCTTTATATCCAAAGGAGATTATTTTGGGAACTCAACAATCATCTGTCATTTTGTCACGTTGTGAGCGCAGCGTTAGATGCAGATCAGTTGTGCTGGTGGGCTTACTTTTTTTTGCATATGAATTAATTGATGTCGCAATATTTTTTTTTAACACATTTCATTACTGTTTATAATAAGTTATTATTATTAATAATAATAATAATAATGAATAATATTCAAGTCATTGTCGAGTCATGCAGTTCAAGTCAAGTCTTGAGTCACTGGTTCACAAGTTAAAGTCATTTTCTTCATTTAGTCAAGGAAGTCACAAGTCCTTAAATTTGCGACTCGAGCCTGACTGGAGTCAAGTCATGTAACTCGAGTCCCCCACATCGGCAAGACACTGACGCGCTTCCCGACGACTCCTTCACGTGATGCGGGACCTTACCAACAAGCTTACGTCATCCCTCTCATGAGCACAGAGATGTACAGAAGCGAACATTTGTTGTTAAAAAGTATATAAGTATTGTTTTGTTTCTCAAAATAATCAATTGTTTGGGTTCAGAAGTCATGTGGATTATTTTGGAGTACATTCACTTGCATTGTTTAGAGGAGGTGGCCTGAAATGAAATCCTAAAAGTCTTAAATTCTGTTTTGATGAAGAAACAAATCTCAGATCTTGGACGGCCTGAGTGTGAGTAAATTATCAGCAAATTTGCATTTTTGGGTGATCTATTCCTTTAAGTTAAAAGACACACTCTTTATACAAGCCCTTGTCAAACATGATTAAAGGCACTTTACCTTAAATGGAATATACATATTCTCAAAATTGTTTCATATGTGGCTGCATTGTTGGTAAACATGTCAACTATAATTTGGCTTTTAAATTTCACAATGGAGTTCATGCCTTTAATGCCAGATGTGTTCACTATAAAGATGTAACTTGGTAATTTGATGTAAATAAATGACAGGGATCTGCATGCATAAACAAAATTTGTCTTGTTGTTGTCAGAGACTTTTAATTTGGAAACATGCGCAAAAACAAAGCCTTCCGGTGTAGGCCCTGTTGAAAATAATTTGGATAGGGTTGCCATTTTCACCCAACATAAAAAACCCAGAGTCATTAGGAAAGGAATAACACACGAAGAGTGTATTTGTGAGTGCTAAACAATAGAGGGAAATTACTAGAGTAAAATGGCAGATCCAGCAGTGATAGGAAGCGGATCTTTAAACTCCGGAAACGTAAATATCACCTTTCAGTTCTCTTGCCTGCTAGCTTAGCCACATAAGCTACACAACACTGCATTTAATTATTGTGTTTTATGACACACGATGAAGGCCAAATATGTCATATGTTTAAAATTAATCACAGATTCGTGTTCAAACACAATTATATAATTATGTTATCAGAAAAATATAAATATACGACGTTGATTATATAAAGGTGGTGAGCAAACCAGTCTGACAGCATCATGAAGGAAGTGTTCAAAAACTTAGTGAGCTGTCTACTAATTAGACAACATGTCTAGGCTCTTTTTTTAGGTAGGTAGTTATGTTTTGAGACACAGTCAAACAAATGCCGTCTTGTTTTGACTGAGACATGCATGTAAGTTTGTAACACCGTAGACGTCCTGATCTTTAATAACTATTTGTTCTGATTATTATTAATTGTAGCGCTCGGGGGGCAGTAAGGCAAGCACGAGTCCTTTGGAGAACTATCAGCTGGCTCGGCGGCGCACGCTGCAGGTGGTGGTTAGCTCGCTACTGACAGAATGCGGCTTTGAGAGCGCTGAGAAAGCCGCGGTGGAAACGCTCACCGAGATGATGCAGAGCTGTGAGTCAACACACATTCATTCATGTATAATATGCTGGCGGAATGCTTTGTTGTGATCTTAACTTTTTTAAAGGGGCATTCAGTAGTTCTGTATTTAGAGTTAGCATTGCTCTTCTTCATGTACTTTTAGTACTGATGTTACAGTGGTGTTAGACGCTGTACTGCCATCTTTCGACGTGGATCAGCATAACCGTCTCTGCTGCCCCCGTCAGCTTTTGCAATAACATTTGCATCTGGAAAATATCGGAGTTTGAGGGAATTTCTAAAGTTATTTATTACTACTATAATATAATTGCTTTGACTAAAAACAAACATCAGAAATCAAGTGAATATGCTTCTACTGTTAGGGACAGATTATTATTGACCCTTGTATCCAGTAGCGGTTCTAGTAGCTTGTTTGGCGCCCTGCTTCAACACCCCGCCCAAAGTTGTTGACCTGGGGGGGGGTGCTCATTCTGATTCTTTTCATTCTTTGCGTCACCAAACAACAATTTCTAAGGATAGCTAAGAGTATCTACACAGGCGGCAGCCAATGAGCACGAGGATTCTCTTCTCTGATGTTTAGTGAAACACAGCGGTCATGTGATTTCAACATGGCGAAACACGTTGAAGGGGGTGACCCGCACCATGTATAATAAAACACTTTTTATAGAAAACTATTAATGTGCTTTTGCTATATATATATATATATATATATATATATATATATATATATATATCTCAGAGTGCTGTGGTACTACCATATAAATACATCAGTGTGCTATGGTACTACCAGAATACTTTTTTTTTTTTTAAGATTCCCTGTGTTTTTCTTATTCCCATATAAGTGTATGCCAATAGCTAGTAATGTGCTTTTGCTAAACTAAAATGTCTAATTTCTCTCTGATAGATATAACTGAGGTTGGACGTTGTGCAAAAGCAAACTGTGAGCACACAGCAAGAAGCACCCCTACCCTCTCTGACGTTGTAATCACGCTTGTTGAAATGGGTTGGTTGCTCTTTGTCAAAATATAGTCAGTCTGTCTTAGGACAGTTTCAACATTTTTCTTTTCCATATGGTTGAATTGTGTTTCATTTATTTACCTGGGAGATTGTAACTAATTCTGTGGTTTACTTTTTCTACAATTGTAGGTTTTAATGTGGATACTCTTCCGGTGTATGCCAAAAGATCACAGAGAATGGTCATAACTGCACGTAGGTATCTTGATGGGACATTTCAGAGCCTTAGTGGTCATTCACAGATTTCAAACCAGGTGGTGCCAGGGCATTTCGTGGGAGGCGCAGAGAATTATGATAAATTCACAAAGTAAAATCAAAAGATAAATAAATACAGTAAAAATGTATTGTGAAGATAAATGAAAATAATTGGCTTGATAGACCACAGTCAAACTTAATATGCAGTAGCTCTATGGCATTATAATTCTGTTAAATGTCATGAACGCATGCATAACATGCAAAAGTGCATCTGTACCGCAGAAAATCCGAAAATGTGGAACAAAATCACAAAGTTTAACATGATATCAGGTCGACGTGTCTTCATGTGTTTAACACAGAGACGGAGACTTGCTACATATTGACCATATCACAAATATGGGTGATTTATTCTTAATAATCCCGTTGTCATAACGACAAACAGGTATTTTAAAATAAAAATAATGCAATATACTGTTTCATATTATTAATAGAAATATTTATTGCCAAATATTTATCACTCATCCGGAGTATGACACTGTGGCAGGGCCGGGCTGTGATGCTGCACACCCGGCCCCTAATCAGGCTTATCAAGCCCGAGAAGGATAAAGGCGACCGGAGGCGGCAGCTCTAGAGAGAGATAATTGCAGGCAGCTGCCCTGTATGTGTTTATGTTTGTGTGTTTTTGTTTAAGTTTATCATTAAACTTTATTTATGTTGTCAATCCGGTTCTCGCCTCCTCCTTTCCCTTTTACAGATTCTCTGAGAATGCGTTTGTCAGGCTAAATTTAAGATTATTGATTAGTATTGGTGAATTGCTCCAACTCCTGAAATAATATAACACTAGAGGACAATACCAGATAAAACTTCAAGTAAGTGGCCAGCATGTTCTGCTGTTTTTAGTGGAAGAAAGATTTTATTTTTATTTATTGATTTTTTAAATTTTTTTATCTCCCTTGTTTCTCCCTATTTGAAATGCCCAATTCCCACTACTTATTAGGTCCTCATGGTGGCGTGGTTACTCATATCAATCCGGGTGGTGGAGGACAAGTCTCAGTTGCCTCCGCTTCTGAGACTGTCAGTCCGCACATCTTATCACGTGGCTCATTGTGTATGACACTGCGAAGACTCCCAGAATGTGTAGGCTCGTGCTATTCTCAGCGATCCACTTACAGATTACCACACGCCCCATTGAGAGCACAAACCTCTAATCAGGACCACGAGGATGTTACCCCATGTGACTCTACCCTCCCTAGCAACCAGACCAATTTGTTTGCTTAGGAGACCTGGCTGGAGTCACTCAGCACACCCTGGATTCGAACTTGCGAACTCCAGGGGTGATAGTCAGAGTCTTTACTCACTGAGCTAACCAGGATCCTGTGATTTATTTTTTAACATTAGGCATAGGCTATTTTATTTATTATTTTCTTAGAAATGTATGTGGAGACACCTGTGTTCCGCTCTATTCTAGCCTCTTTTTTTTTTTTTTTTTTTTGCGGAACAAGTTCATTGGTGTGAATATCCCCTTATAGCTGTAGCTTCATAAGGCTTTGAGTCACATAACAGTTTGTCATAGTATTGCACACTATTACTGTTCCTTTTAAATGTACAGTACTGTGCAAATGTCTTAGCCACATAAGATGTTTCACAAGCATTTGTCTTAAGATGGTTATTTATATCTTCAGTTGTAGTGTGTCAATAGGAAATATAAATGTTAGATTCCCAAACATTACATTTGCAAATAGAAAAGATAAGAACAGGGAGCCCTGCAAGATATGCTGTTGCCCCCACAGAGCCCCCCACTTAACATTGTGTCAGTTTGAGATTACATAAAGAGACAGAAGCAACTGAGACAGCCGAAATATATAGAAGAACTGTGGTGAATTCTCCACTTGGAACATCCTATCTGCCAACAACCAAGATAAACTGTGTTCAGGTGTGCCTAGGAGAATTGGGGCTGTTTCAAATGCAAAGGTGGTCACATGAATATTGATTGACTGGATTTGTATGACATTAAGTGATAAATGAAAACTATTTCTGTCATTATTTTAGAAGACATCCTCACTATGCGACATTTTTCACAAGTGCCTAAAACTTTTGCACATAACATTTTTTTTGTCTGCATTTGACAGCTCCAGTAACAAATGTTCCTGTTGTTCCAAAATCCCTCACGGCCGGACAGAAACGTACTCATCCAGCACACATTCCCAGCCACTTCCCTGAGTTCCCAGATCCTCACACTTACATCAAAACACCAGTGAGTCCTTCCATTTCTCACTTTGTTCATTACTCTTATTGGACACTTTGGCCCCATTTACACCTGGTAAACATTTGCCTTGAGAGATTCGATCACAAGTGACCCGTGCAACCAGTGCAAATGTTTGTAGAACAGGCTTTATCTATTAATTAAAAAAAAAAAAATATATATATATTTTGCAATAGTACAGAGCCTCTTAAAGGACAAGGTAGAATTTTTTTTTCTGCAATAGTTTTGCTTGCCCTTGCAATACATTTTGCGTTCCCTAAATTTACCATGTTTTTGCTAAAGTAGCCATATTTAACTTTGACATTCATAGTAAGACCATAGATATAATACTGGAAAATGAAAACTATGGTAATAAAAATAATAATTTTGTGGTTATTATGGTTTTACAACAAAATTACATGGTATTTGTAGTAAAACCATAGTAACCACAAGAAATACCATGGTTAATCTATTGTAAAACCATGGTTACTATTTGGATACAGTATACTGTATTAAAACCATTGTTTCTGCTAAAAACATAATCAAAACATGGTTAACCTTCAACAGTCATGGTATCTACAATATTACTCTAGAAAAATTATTTATGCCAAAAACTATGGTTATTTGTTTTTTTATTAAAGTCTAATTTATTACTGTAGTGAAACCATAGTTAAACTATGGTATTTTTATAGTAAAACCACAAAATTATGATTTGTATTACCATAATTTTTGTTTTCCTGTTTCACACTATGAAAATCATGGTTAAAATAGGGTTACTGTACTAAAACCACGGTAAATGTATTGCCATGGCACTCAAAACTTAATGCGTGGGCATGCAAAACTATTTCAGAAAGAACTTCAAGCCCTGTCCTCTAAGAAGCTCCGCACAGCAACAATATGCATAGCATTAATATTATATTACTTCTTATATAAAACACAAAAGGAGATTTTAAGCAGAATGTTAGTGACGGACAGCTTCAGTCACTTAATTTTTGCTGCATGGAAAAAAGATTTGAAACCAAATAGTGACCCTGGCAGTCCCTAACATTTTGCTTAACAACTCCTTCTGTAACTATCCTTTTTTAATATCTCAATTTCTGCGTTTTAGACCTTTCGGGAGCCGGTGACAGATTACCAGGTAGTGAGAGAGAAGGCAGCCTCACAGAGAAGAGATGTGGAACGTGCTCTCACACGCTTCATGGCCAAAACTGGAGAAACGCAGAGCCTTTTTAAGGATGACATCACTGCGTTCCCTTGTAAGTTCCAATCCATCGGTCCTAAATTAGAGATTTTCTGGACCTCAATTTACCATGACAGATCCATTTTAAGTGACCACTATTGTAAAAATATTTGATTGTTGCATCTTGTTTTATTATGGTCTTGCATATGTCAGTATTTGTAGTCACTCATCTATCTTTCTGTAATCAGTGATCGCTGCACAGCCAAGCTCTATACCTTACCTGAGTGCCCTGCTGCCCTCTGAACTAGAGCTACAGTCACTGGAGGAGACTGATTCATCTGAGCAAGATGACCAGACCGACACTGAGAACAACGGCAGCAACATGATTCAGGCAAGCTTAAATCGTTTGTCGTATTTACTTTTTGTAAATGTGCAAAAAACATCTCTGGTTTTCCTCACCCATTTATTTATTACAATATTGCGTATGATAATGTGATCTTCAATTCCATCCCTTTTTAGGAAGACTCTGGTGCAGATAAGGAGAATGCAGTGCTGCCACCTGGTGGTATTGTGCCTTCAGGGAAGGCCAATGAGGAAAATATGATTGACAACCCATATCTACGACCAGTCAAAAAGCCCAAAGTGAGAAGGAAAAAATGAGAATAGATCTGTTGAATCATATGCTTGTAAATCAGCCAGTTATTATGAATTAAAAGACTTATTAGCACTTGCTAATCACATTTTGCCATTGGAAGTTTTGAGGAACATCTGAGGATCCAGAAACAACTGCAGTATGGAAAGTGTCTCCAAAAAGTGATCCAGCATTTGGTCCACAAGTTACTGGTATTTGATTCTTAATGGAAGACAGTACTGATCTGTGAATGTCAAACATTTTGGAAGGAATGTATTGGGCTAGTTTCATAAATAGTAATACTGCTAGTTTTGGTATATTCCACATCTTGAAAATGATTGTAGTTTTTTTTTTTTTCAGTTTCCAAAACATCAGGCATGTGGCATTCTCTTCTATTTTGGTTACTCATTTATGAATGATGGTAATAAATGTATTTTGTATTGCTTGGTTTTAAGGCATTGTTACAAAAGGACAAATTAATCCAGCACATGGGAATAACATGTGAACACATAAGTAATGTGTGCCAAGAGGTCCTGTTACTGGACTCCTATGTTATATTACTCATGAAATGAGTGTAACTTAACCTCAAAAATAGGGTTTTAAATTGGTTATACTTTACATTATGAAATGAAACAAGGAAACAAGTGTGTAAAATGTATGTTTAAAGCCACATATTGCTTATTTTGACATCCTTATATGGTTTTATAGCAAAGCACAGCACATGCATGTACGGTTGGGAGGGTTACTTTTCAAATGTATTCCATTACAAATGACAGAATACATGCCTTACAATGTAATTTGTAATGTATTCCGTTAGATTACACAGAAGGTCAGTAACGTATTCTAAATACTTTGGTTTAATTCTTCAGCACTGGTTGATTTTTTTTTCACTTGTTTTGACTATAAAATCTCTGCCAGTATAGAAGAACAAAATACACATGTTAAAAATACATTCTCTGAAAAACCTATGCTAGAAATAGCATTTAATGGCTAGAAATAGCATTTTAACTTGGCATAAAGCTGACCATTTACACAAGGTTTATTTATATTTTTTCTGCTCCAAACTTCTCTTAAATGAAACAAATGACAATGCAAAGTAATCTCTTATACTTTGTAGCTATTCTAAATACCAATTATTTAAATTGTAACTGTAGTGGAATACAATTACTTATATTTTGTATTTTAAATATGACATGTATTTCATTACTCCCCAACCCTGCATGTATGATACTTTATTATTTTCATCAGTTGAACAAGTGCCCTATTCCTCTGTTTCTTCAACTCTTTGTCACAGAAAGCTGCATGGATAAAAAACATACATAGTTCAAATTTAACCAAAAGGAACCTATATTCCTATATACACTTACTTTATTAGGAACACTATACTAATACTAGGTAGGACTTCCCTTTGCTCTCAAACAGCCTCAATTCTTCATGGCATGGATTTCACAAGATGTTGGAAACCTTCCATTAATATTCTGGTCCATGTTGTCATGATTGCACCATGCAATTTCATCAGATTTGTCAGATGCACATTTATGCTGCAAATCTCCCTTTCTACCACATCCCAAAGGTGATCTATTGGATTTAGATCCATTGACTGGGAAGGCCAATGAAGAACAGTGAACTCCTTGTCATGTTCATGAAATCAGTTTGAGACGACTTGCTTCATGACATGGAAGATGATTAAATTGTGGCCATGAAGGGATGCACATGGTCAGCAACAATACTCAAATAGGCTGTGGCATTCAAGCGATGATTGATTAGTATTAACGGGCCCAAAGTGTGTCAAGAAAACCTTCCCCACACCATTAAACCACTGCCACCAGCCTGGACTGTTGACACAAGGCAGGTTTGGTCCATGGATTCTTGCTGTTGGTGCCAAATTCTGACCCTACAATCCATTTGCCTCAGCAGAAATTGAGATTCATCTACGTTTTTCCAGATTTCATCTGTCCAGTTTTGGTGAGCCTGTGCCCACTGCAGCCTCAGTTTCTGTTCTTGGCCGGCAGAAGTGGAACCCTACATGGTCTTCTGCTTTTGTAGCCCATCCATCTCAATGTTCAACATGATGTACATTCTGAGATGCTATTCTGCTCCATTCGATCTCTGCTGAAGTTATTACTCCACCCCCTGAGTAACTTCATCAATGAAAGCTCCATATTGTTGAACCAACGTGGTTGTACTATAAGATGGCACAGGTTTGTGTGGCAGGCCATCTGGTGCTCCCCATATGTGTGTTTGTTTGGATGTTTCTATGTGTCTCTAATTACTGGTCGCTTCTGGTATATGATCGCAAGATGCTCCTGGATATTCAAACCACTTTATTGGAAAATTATCAGGCAGATTTGGAAAACTTTATTAATAAACCAAGGACAAATTTTGAATCTGGCTTTCTTAACGACATATGGCAGTGGCCTCTCAATGTGTCCCGCAGAAAGCGCAGGAGAAGACGTGGAAAATGAGGGAAGGATCACCACCAGACGGAAGGCACATTTGCAGGCTAGTTGCTTATCTAGCCCTGCTTCCAATGAATGGAAGATGGACCAAGATGGACACTTTTACATGGCGCCTGCTGGATTTACTCTTCTGTTGGCTTTGATCTATTCTCCCCGAGATCCTTCTCCCCGGATCGGTCTCCACTTCTGTCAGTGTGGAGTAACTCCTGCAAACCTCCATTCCATGGATAAAGGCCCAGACTCCTCCAGCATAATTTCTCCTCTGAAAATGGCTTTGATCAATACATGATCCTTGGTCAAAAAGACCTTTTTACTTAATGACTTCTCCACTCACAAGTTGGACTTCATGTTCATTACTGAAAGGGGGGGATTTAAGTCCTTTTGTTGATCTGGTTCCTGTAGACTGTACATGTTTTAATGACCCCCAACTTACTGGATGTGGGGGTGGGTTAACGGTCATTTGATAAAACTATTTTAAGACATTCTGCCAGGCTGTATCTTGTACTGTGTATTCTAGCTTCGAAGCTCAGCTATTACGGCTGGAGTGAAATGGACCGGAGATGCTAGCAGTGGTTTATCAACCTCCACACTCAGTGAAAGGTTTTATACATGAGTTCACAGAATTAGTAGGAAATATTACTACAAAATGTGACCGCTTTTTATTGGTTGGTGACATTAACATCAATGTATATTGTCAGTTAAAACCATTAGTGAAGGAGTTCCTCAGCCTTATTGATTCTTTTAATCTAGTCCTGTGGACAAAGGACCCCACACACATTCATGGACATACTCTAGACCTGGTTCTTTCATATGGTTTGTCCATTGCTGATATAGAAGTCTCGGATACATTGTTATCCAATCACCTGCCAATATTATTTGATATGTTTCTCCCTATGCTCACTCAAAGAGCAACTCAAGATGAAGAACTGGTCTATTATTACTCCCCTAATTTCTGTGAGGTTTAATATGATAAGTACATTACGGTCCCTCGAATCTCTATTACCCGATCTGGATGCTGACCACCACCTCAGGTTGCTAAACTCTGCATGGTTGGATGTTTGTTGACAAAGATGCCTGAGTTTTGCTGTAAACCATGGTTTGTCATTGTTGAGCTTGTAGTTCCAGCTCTGCATCTTTGGTCCATTTCGTTGCAGTCTTTACTACAGGTTTACTTTACTACAGATTTTAGTTTCTGCCTGTAAGTCAGAAGAATATGAACCAGACAGCAATCAGAGAGACCCAAAGCTGTGTGAGGGACAGAGCGATATGCATCCTTTATTGCGGTTTAGCTGTCATCCAGTATATTTCTATCAAGTATACTTCTGTCTCTGTCTCTATATTTCTGGGGCATGTAATGTGCTGTATTTTGGCAGTTCACGGGTGAGGTTGGCTTTGTTAAAATCACTGAGAATAAAAAAAAGTGAGTTCGGCTATTGTTGTTCCTTGTCTGTGATCTGATCAGCCAGTTGTTGGAGTGCTGAGTTCACACACGATTGTGGAGGAATATAAACACTCACCAGAATAAATGAGGAAAACTCCCATGGCAAAAAGAAAGGCTTACAGTTGATAAAGAACACATCCAGCCAGGTTTTTGTGAAGCACAAAGCAACAGAGTTTGAAAAGTCCTTGTTTGTATGGGTGAGGAGTTGTAGTTCATCCGTTTTGTTAAGATGAGAGTGGAGATTCGCTAGATGAATACTCGGCAGTGCTGTTCAAAAGCCGTGTGGTCAGAGCTTGACCAGCATGCCAGCTCGCTTCCCTCACTTGCGTCTCATAGAGCACTTGAACAACACTGCTGAGCCTCCGTCTAAAAT
This sequence comes from Xyrauchen texanus, assembly GCF_025860055.1. Classification (NCBI taxonomy): domain Eukaryota; kingdom Metazoa; phylum Chordata; class Actinopteri; order Cypriniformes; family Catostomidae; genus Xyrauchen; species Xyrauchen texanus. Next base: position 14,275,873 of record NC_068300.1, on the reverse strand, counting down.
GTCGGGGAAAACCGGGAAAAGATTGTCTGTTATTTGCTGTTCAGTAGTTTGTCCCTGGTAGAACTGATTGGAAATAAATGACTAAACACAGGACAAACAAAAAAAATAAAATAAAAAAAAATTAATAAAAGATTAGAGAGCTCCACACCGATGTGGCCATCCATGGTGCCATCTTAAGCTATTAAAAGGAGACATTATAAGGGAGATATAAAAGTTCTTGCGGCCAATAATGGGCATAGAGACAGCATAACATTCTTCTACTGAAAAACCTTCCCTCGTGACTAGCTTTGTTGAGCTAAGCAGCAATAAGTGGTGTTCAGCTTTTTTCACTTAACGACTTGTTAGCATATTTGATGAGAATGCTGACATGGAAGTGGCAGTGGAAGTGGTATCCCTCATGTAAAGCCTCCACGTGTGAAGACCTACTTGTGTAAAGACCAGGAAGTCTACCTGTGCAAGTCCACTGGGCAAGGACACCAACAAGGCATCACTCACCATAGCACTCAAGTATATTTTAATTGTATTTATTATCTTATATTTTCCTTCTACATTCTAATATGTCTACTTCACGTATAACATGTGCCCTCAAGCACATCCCTGTTATCTGTATCAGACAATTTACACAATATAGACACAGGATACAATGCAACCAACACAACATACAGTTGGGGGAACAGGTTTGCGCATTCAAAGCAAATGGGGATTTTTCCTACACTTCTCTCTATGTAACAATACCTCTTTTGAATTCCATGCTATTACTACAATGCAACCCACAAAAATCTATGTTGTTGTCATCTATCACCCTCCAGGTCAGCTGGCAAACTTTCTTGAGGAGCTGGATTTCCTGCTGTCCTCCTTCCCTGAAGATGGTAGGCCACATGTGGTTCTTGGAGATTTCAACATAAACCAAGACAAACCCCAGAATACTGAACTTCATGCTCTTCTGGCCTCGTTTAACTTGGAAAGACTAAGCAATACAGCAACTCACAGATCGGGCACCAATCTGGCCCTCATTTTTACATGTAACTGCATCAACTAAAATATTCTTGTTACTCCTTTACATGTCTCTGATCACTGCTTTGTTCAATTCAAAATGACTCTCCCATCTATATTAAACCAGACTCTGCCTTCTATTTCCTTTTGACGTAACCTCCGTTCTCTTTTACCCTCACGCCTTTCCACTGCTGCCTCTACCTCTCTTCCCACACCTAACTTTTTTTCCATTGTGGATGTAAACACTACCACAGACACACTAAGCTGAACTTTAACAACCTGTCTAGACAGCATCTGTCCTCTCTCCACCCAGCCCCTGGCTCTCTGACGTCCTTTGTGAATATTGGCTGACCTCAGGGGTACTGAGAGGAGATGGCGAAAATCTAAAGATCCAGCAGATCTTGGTAAGTGTCAGTCTCTGTTTGCAACTTTTTTAAAACTTTAGAACTGGCTGATGAACTGAATGTGTTTTAATGTAGTTTTGAAAATCCCAGTCTCGCACCCTACAACCACTCTGGTTGTTTACCAGAACTAGATCAACAGCACCACAGACACTCGCAGCTTTCACTACAACACATCACAGGTGAGATCTGTATCCAGATCATCCATCCTGAATCTACAGCCCGACTCAGACCGAAGTGCCAGGTTCCAATCTGCGCGTTGGTATCTGTCATGCGGTGGAGTCATTGGAGTGGGGTGTGATCTGAACAGAAGGCGAAGGCCTGCCCTAGTAGGTAATAGCGGAGAGTGAGTATGGCCCACTTAATCGCCAGACACTCCTTCTGCTCTACTTAGTCTCCCTCAGCGAGAGCTTACGACTAATGTACCTCCCCTCCACCTTCTGCGAGTTTACTGCCCCCAGCCCTCTGTCAGATGCATCCATCTGCAAAATAAAGGGGAGAGAGAAATAAGGAGCATGTAAAAGCAGCCCCATACAAAGAGCAGATTTTATTTTTAGGAAAGCCTGCTGGCACGACTCCGTCCACTGGACTGGATGGGGGCCCCCTTTCTAGTGAGATCAGTCAGTGGGCTGGTGACTAGTAACTAGGCACAAACCTTCGGTAGTAGCCAGGCAGCCCCAAACCATCTCACCTCCTTTTTGGTCTTGGGCCTCAGACAGGCCACGATCGCTGCGATTTTGTTAACATGGGGATGCACCTGCCCATGGCCCAAGTGGAACCCCAGATACCGAACTTCTTCCCGCCCAACTGTGCACTTCTTCAGGTTGCAGTGAGCCCCGCCTGTTGCAGTTGCACAACGGACCAGGGTGAATGAATTTGGTTTGAGAGTCACCTCAGGGACTACCATTGCTAAAGCCACAGGGACCGCTTCCCTCAATGATTTCAGGAGATGAGATGGTAAACATGACGTGCTCCACCCTTATCCATTCGCTTAACCTCATAATTGAGATCTCTGACTCACGTGTGACCTCAAAGGGCCCTTGCCTTTTGGCGAGTAATTTAGAGCTTGAGGTGGGCAGTAGTACAAGCATTTTATCTCCCGGTGTAAAGTCCCATAGTCAAGTGCCTCTGTCACTCTGTGACAGGGGCTTTGCCATGGCTTTGACGTTCCTGAGCTTGGAGCAAATTCTTCTGTGTTAATCAACCCAAAGTATGGAGATTTGCTCTAAGAACATACTGTTTGAAGATCCCTCCAACCAAGCTTCCTTTATGACAGGGGTTCTCAACCTTTTGCAAGCTGGGCTCCCCCAAAGCTGGTTCATTTCAGTTGGGGCCCCAGTGCCCCCCGCCCCGCCCCATGCTTTATTGTTGTTATTATTATTATTATAATTGGCAGTAGCACCAGACTTCTAATGTGAGCTTGCAGGCATTATTATTATTATTATGAGTAGTAGTAGGCCTATCATCATTTCTAGGCTATTGCTATATAATTATTTGAGGTTACATGCTTTATTGTTGTTATTATTATTATTATTATTATTATTATTATTATTATTATTATTATTATCATCATCAGTAGGCCTATTATCATTACTAGGCTATTGCTATAATTGGGAATTGGCACAAGACCTCTGATATTAATTTATGCTTTATTATTGTTATTATTACTAGGCCTAATAGTAGGCATCATCTGCATTTTTACAGAAGCTTGCTGGTAGGTGATGTTAATGTGAGACCTGAGCCTGCTTTGCCTTGCAAAGATCCTCAATTCTTGTCTCTATGTTTGATAAACATAGCCTCAAATCATCCTCGATTTGTGCACGATTCGTGGTATTTCGTTTTGAGTGCAGTCATTTTTGAGAATCCTGCCTCACACAAATATGTCGACGCGAAAGGAAGGAGAATCTTCATGGCGATGTCACAGAGTTCAGGGTATTCCTGCATCAATGCTGCCCAGAATGACGAAAGAGGGCAGGAGCTAAAGAGTTCCTTCAGTCTACTGTCACTCTTCAGCTCAATAAGCTGTTCCTGCATATCAATTGATAGCTTGTTTGCTGTGCACACAAACGGATCTCGAACCCACGCAAAAGAGCGATAATCTTTAAAGTACGTCGCAAATTGTTTTCTCATTGCTGACAGGTGCTCAGACGCTGATTGAAATAGGGAGGAGAAATCGTGTGACGTGCCTGCATCAGTGATAAAGTCTGCAAGGCTGGGGAACATGTCGCAGTTCCCTCGACTGATGCGGCCATGCCAGAGGTCTAGTTTTTGTGTGAAGGCGTGCACTTTGTCTGCAAGGAGCAAAATATGAGTTTCGCGGCCTTGCAAAGACAGGTTGAGGCCATTCAAGCGGTCAAATATATCGACCAAATAGGACAGAGACGCAAGCCACATAGTGTCATCCAGATGCTTCGCCAGATCTGATTTGATTTCTGTCAAAAACCACTTCACCTCCTCTCGCAGCTCATACAACCGCTGTAACACCCGACCCCTGGAGAGCCAGTGAACTTCAGTGTACAGAAGCAGCTGTTTGTGCCCTGACCCCATCTCCTGGCAGAGGACCCATGATTTGATGAGATTTATTATTTTCACGGATTGGTCACGGAGTCAAAGAGAACCAGCATTTTTTTAGCAGCTAGTGCTTCGCGATGGACCATGCAATGTGTCCATTTCACAAGTGGAGCTACTTGCTGAACGCGAGCAGCTAGGCCACGCTCACGCCCCGTCATTGCCTGCGCACTATCCGTGCATAGGCCAATGCATCGGTCTCAAGCCAAACCATTTTCATGGATAAAAATATCAAGGACATTGAAAATGGCTTCTCCTGTAGTGTGCGACTGAAGAGGCCGGCAAAACAGGACATCCTCCTCAATCGCCTTGTCCCGCAGATACCTGACATAGGTGAGGAGCTGTGCCTGCCCAGCAATATCAGTGGATTCGTCCAGCTGCAGCGCGTAGTAAGGACTCTTTTTTACGAACTCTATCAGTTGCTCTCTGATATCATTGGACATGTCTACAATTCTCCTAGCGACTGTGTCATTGGACAGTGGTACTGCACCGAGTTTGGCTGCTGCACTATCGCCTTTCATTATTCTGCATATGTCTTGCGCTGCCGGCAAAATGAGAGTCTCGGCGATTGTATGCGGTTTACCCAGTTTACCTATCCTTTTGGCCACTACATACGATGCCTCCAAACACTGTTTAGACACAGTGCTGTGCACTGAAATGGTTGCCTGTTGCTGATGGAGGACATCAAGCTTTCTTTTAAAATATTCAGCTGGTTTATTTTTAATGCCAGCATGCTTTGTTTCGAGGTGCCTTTTTAATTTGCAGGGCTTCATACTGTCGTTTGCCAGCACCTCGGCACACACGACACACTGAGGTCTCAGATCAGCCGTGACTGTAAATCCAAATTGCAGGTATGCTTCATCGTACCTTCGAAGCTTTTTTGCAGCTGGTGGTGCGTCGGTTGGCTTGTTGGTCCTCACAAGAAATTTCTCCATTTTGATGTGTTTTCAATAAAGTTTAGGCAATATGTAACTGTGTGTGTGGTGTATGTTGAGAGACGTTTCAGGGGCTAATCAGTCGGGACTTATGCACAATCTTTAATTAAACGAACAAAATAATTATTTTGCAGACAATTCAGATTTTATTTTAATACTTAACGATTGTAGGTTTTAGCTAAGTGTAGCTACTGCCTAACAGTTAAAAAAAATACTGGCTAGGGCTGAGATTTGATCTAATCTTAAAAAGAATGTTTGTGGGTTTAGTCTTTAAAAAGAATGTTGGGGTTTTGTAGTAAAGGCCTATGTAAATCGAGATTGATAAGACTAGCGAGAGCTGGCACAAGCTGAACTTGGCAAGAGACTAGACTAGAGTGAATGGAAAGCTATGTCGTGAGTCAATTTAAATGCAGTGATTTATTTTTGTGTGAGAGTGAGTGAACATTTACATTTATACCCCGCTCTGTAAGCCAGGGTGGGAACGGCGGCGGCCATGCGCATGCGCGATTCATTTGCAGCCTGGACGCGGAGGGGTGTGTGTCTCCTCTCTGCTCTGACTGCTGCGCGAGGCTACTGAGAGACTGACCGCCTGTGAGTGCTTTTGGACGGGAGAGGGGCTCACGGCAGCACCCGCTGTTCGTTGAGCACAGTAGGCCTAACTGCAGAGTGATTCGTGCTTTCGAGTCTCCAAACACCACAAAAGTCTCCAAAAACACCACTAAAAGTCACTGGATTTGTCGCTTTTGACAAAAAAAAAAAAGCCGCCAGGAGGATGATTTGTTTGTGTTATAATCAGTGCTTGAAGTGGGGGGAGATATTGCTGTTACAACAATGTATTGTTATTTATTTAGCTTAGCGCATCTCACAGCAATACTCAATCATGTTTTGAATGATTCAGTGTTGTGAACGAATCGGTTGAGTCAAAGATTCAATGACCCATTCACAAACATCTGTCTCATTCTTGATGAATCGGCCGTTTGAACGAATCGTTTGAATGAACGACTCAATGACTCGCTTAATGAAACCGCTTATGCATATCACCTGCATTTGCGCTCACTATCGACAAACCAATCAAATTTGTTCAAAACTTTGTTTTTAAATCAGTCCAAACACATTTTAATTTGGATTTCCTTTTTCTACATGACATTTTAATTTTTATTCAGGAGTTATGTATATACAAAAATATAACTTTTTATGACAGTAGTTTAGTGATAAAAAAATGCCGGCGCGTCCCACCGGTCGAGAACCACTGCTTTATGACATTGGGCACGCCGCATGGCCAATGCCTGTACAGCAGCTCGAATGGGGAAAACCCTGCGGAGGCTTGCGGGACCTCTTGCACTGCAAACAACAGGAGTTCGAGCCACTTATCCAAATTCCTAGCATCCTCGTGTACAAACATAAAAATCTGATTTTTTAAGGTTTTGTGAAATCATTCCACCAACCCATCTGCTTGTGGGTGATAAATCCTGGTGTGAATCGATTTAATACCTAACAATTCGTATAGTTTACATAGTGTTCATGACATAAAGGTAGTGCCTTGATCTGTGAGGATCACTGGAGATTATTTTGAAGAGTGCCTCCGCAACACTACATGCTGAGATGTTGCGCAGGGGCACTGCTTCCGGATATCGTGTTGCATAGTCCACCAGAACTAATACAAAGTGATGTCTGGGTGCGGTCCTTCTAAAGGCCCGATGAGATCCATGGCAATTCTTTCGAAGGAGACCTTGATCAGCAGTAGAGGGCGCAATGGTGCTTTTGGGGTGGCTGGTGGATTCACCAACTGACATTCACGGCATGCTGCACACCACGTCCCCGTGAATGCCTGGCCTAAAAAAATGGGCCATTTTTGGTTAAGCATTTTCTTGTGACCTAAATGGCTAGCCATTGTATTATATTGAGCTGCCTGGAAGAGAGTTTCCCAATGGCTCTTCAGTATTAATAACTGGGTTGTATTTTGTTTTGTTTGAGTGTCCTGCGTAAATAAAACCGATCTTAAATAATTGAAAAATATGGGTATGTGAGTGCGACACCAGGTTGAAGCTGTTGACCATCGTTGACTCTCACTTGGTCAAATGCATGATTGAGGGACTCGTCACGTGACTGCTCTAGAGGGAAATCCTCCTCAGGGAACCCACTCTCTCTCTTGAGTCATCTTGACACAGAGCAGTCTTAGATGGCCTCGGCACCACCTCCATCTTCAGCCATTGTCACACACCGAGACAAAATTTTACAGGATCCATCCATGCATATTTCCCTCAATAAATTCTTAAAATCAGGCCAATTTGTTCCCAAAATTAGTGGATGGGTGTTCTTCGACTCTCTTCTTGCATCTTCCACTTCCTCTGCAGCTCTGCATCTTCCACGCTCTTGCCTCATGGCTTGCAGCCTCCATGCCATGTAGAGTCCAAGGAAGCTTGGGACACAAAGTCCAGAGGAAGCCTCTCACTCTCTGCTCTACGGTTCACACACATGGGAGTCACGAGTCTTCCTTGGGGAAGGCATTGCTTCAAAGCCTGCCTCATCATCCATCGATGCAACTGCCAAAGAACAATCTAAGATCATTAATAGAGGTTCCAAAGGCAAGGAAAGGCAAGGTGTGTGAAGAAAACAACACTTCAGCAGACAGAACAACACAAACATGCGTTGCGTTGCGTTCAAAACACTTGATGAAGCGCAAATTCGAACTAAGAGATCTCAAGGTGTGTTCTAAGTATTAACTAACTATATTTAACTTGACACAGTGACCTAAAAATTAATGTTTATGATGCAATGCACCCGAGACGCTACATAAGCACGTCTGATGCAGGTGTAAATTGACGGGTCCTTAAACATGCCCTCATAATAAATCTCCAACTGATTGACAAATTCACTTGTGAAATGGATTGCTGTGAACTGTATGCCAATGATTGACTTATGATCAATAATATGGTAGTAAACAATACATTGTATTCTAAAGCCACTTTTTGCATTGTCTTATCAATTATTAACTCTTCTGCCATAAGAATGTAATGCATTTTAATTATCTGATTTTTTTATTTATTTTATATATATATATAAAGATAACTATATATAATTATTTCAACATTATATATTGAATTATTGTTATATGAGGAGCTTTCTCAGCAAATATTTGTATTCGGGATTAAATGTGATTAATCGTGATGAATTAATCGGAATACCATTGTGACACTCTTCTCAATGGAGGGACGGAAAAAACAGGAAAACAGGCTTCAACTTCACCTGTAAGGCTTTAATTCGTGCACTTTAAGCAGTTACAGCTTCACGATCAGTTTTACACAATTAACTCATAAGCTACTCAGACAGGCTTGGTTCGACGCTCTCTCCCCCGCTGGAGGTTCTGTGCCTGTTTTTATGGCGCTCTCCCCGTGCTTACTGAAATTAGAGACAGGTGTTAGACATAATTTTAGCTCAGGTGCAAGCGCCCTTACCGCTTCCTCTCCCGGACGGGTGCTTGACCACGCCCCCGCTGCCACAACCAAATTTGTAATTGATTGACAGCCATAATATATATATATATATACACTCACCTAAAGGATTATTAGGAACACCTGTTCAATTTCTCATTAATGCAATTATCTAATCAACCAATCACATGGCAGTTGCTTCAATGCATTTAGGGGTGTGGTCCTGGTCAAGACAATCTCCTGAACTCCAAACTGAATGTCAGAATGGGAAAGAAAGGTGATTTAAGCAATTTTGAGCGTGGCATGGTTGTTGGTGCCAGACGGGCCGGTCTGAGTATTTCACAATCTGCTCAGTTACTGGGATTTTCACGCACAACCATTTCTAGGGTTTACAAAGAATGGTGTGAAAAGGGAAAAACATCCAGTATGCGGCAGTCCTGTGGGCTGAAAATGCCTTGTTGATGCTAGAGGTCAGAGGAGAATGGGCCGACTGATTCAAGCTGATAGAAGAGCAACTTTGCCTGAAATAACCACTCGTTACAACCGAGGTATGCAGCAAAGCATTTGTGAAGCCACAACACGCACAACCTTGAGGCGGATGGGCTACAACAGCAGAAGACCCCACCGGGTACCACTCATCTCCACTACAAATAGGAAAAAGAGGCTACAATTTGCAAGAGCTCACCAAAATTGGACAGTTGAAGACTGGAAAAATGTTGCCTGGTCTGATGAGTCTCGATTTCTGTTGAGACATTCAGATGGTAGAGTCAGAATTTGGCGTAAACAGAATGAGAACATGGATCCATCATGCCTTGTTACCACTGTGCAGGCTGGTGGTGGTGGTGTAATGGTGTGGGGGATGTTTTCTTGGCACACTTTAGGCCCCTTAGTGCCAATTGGGCATCGTTTAAATGCCACGGCCTACCTGAGCATTGTTTCTGACCATGTCCATCCCTTTATGGCCACCATGTACCCATCCTCTGATGGCTACTTCCAGCAGGATAATGCACCATGTCACAAAGCTCGAATCATTTCAAATTGGTTTCTTGAACATGACAATGAGTTCACTGTACTAAAATGGCCCCCACAGTCACCAGATCTCAACCCAATAGAGCATCTTTGGGATGTGGTGGAACAGGAGCTTCGTGCCCTGGATGTGCATCCCACAAATCTCCATCAACTGCAAGATGCTATCCTATCAATATGGGCCAACATTTCTAAAGAATGCTTTCAGCACCTTGTTGAATCAATGCCACGTAGAATTAAGGCAGTTCTGAAGGCGAAAGGGGGTCAAACACAGTATTAGTATGGTGTTCCTAATAATCCTTTAGGTGAGTATATATATATATATATATATATATGTGTGTATGCTTTCCATGTTTATCTTCAACTGGTCAGGCGTGTTCTGTCTGTAATAACAAATGTTTTTTTTAATAAATTGCTTTCGAATACAAACTCTTTGTCTTTTGTGTGTGTTTTGTCTGAACATGTAGGCCAAAACCTTTAAAACAACATGATATACTGCCCAAAAAGAACAACCTTGAAATCTATGCAAATCTATGATTTTTTAAACTTGTGTTTATGTTTTACAGATTTAATTGGCAACTAGCCCTTTAACAGAATGCTTTAAAATATAGCTCTTTTTCATTGAATTTCATGATCAAAAAGTTATTTGCAGCAATAAGTTTTTATAAATGTAAACTCCAACAATTGGATTAGTGTTGCCAGTGGCTCTAACCAATACTGTAAGATCATCATACTTTTGTTCTGTCAATATCAGCATGGCTGTGTTTCGGCCATAGGAGGCTGTCGGCTTTTACTAAGAGTTTAACAGTCAGGTAAATAATTTTGAATAACTAACATTTCTTGTAAGTTCTTTACATATTCTGGTTTTAAACTAGTGGTGTTACATAGATGAACGAAACTGTGTTTTGAATTAATCTTTTGAGGCAAGGAATCGTGTTCATTCACTTCCATTGTTTTGGTGTTTTTAAATGAGTCAATAACATAATTCATAGCCTCACTCAACATAAAAGATGCTCATTTACCATTATGCTTACACGGTGGTAAATGAAGCAGATATTTGGATGTTAAGTCCAGGGGCTAAAAACAAAACGTTTTTAATTTTAGTTTGTTCAGAGCAAAAACTGTATTTTTGTTCCGGTTCAGCAGTTCTGCAGCCTCCTTTCCAAATGGTAACTGGTTAGAACTAAATAAAAGAAATGTTAATGATGTTATTTTTAAAATGAAAGAACACTGCACTAAGGGATGGGTGAAATACCAATTGCAGTGTGGCCATATCTTGCAAGAGAAACAAGCATTGTGGTCTTGAAATCCAAAATAAGCTACTTGCCTCACCAAAATGAGTGAAAATAAGCCAATACTTTTTTCACTATATGGTGGATGTGTCAGCATAGACATCAGAACAAGCAGTTAATTAACAGTTATATAAAAACTTACTACGATAAACGATTTGGCCTTTGGTTTGCATGAAAAAATTATTAGAATGAAACATTTAAAAATAAAATATTCACTCCAGAACAATTGAAAATCACTTTGTTCCTTTTTTTGGTTATGTTCTGCAAAAGAACATTTGTATTTGTTTTTTGTTTCCATTCCTTGAGCTGATTTTAGTCTCTGGTTAAGTATAATGTGTTCATTCATGGGGAAATACAATTAATTTTCTCTCTCTTTCAATGGTGAACAAACATTGTTTTGTTCATCTCCACATCTATAAAGTGTTCTGACGCATCTCCGCTGTCTGCTTCAACTGGCAAAACAGAGTTGTTAACACAAACAAAACCCAATGTCAAGCACTGGTTATGGTGTAAAAGGAGATAGCTCAATCGATCAGTCAATTATTAGTTATGATTCATATATATATATATATATATATATAATTATTAATCATTATTATAATTTAGATTATGAAAAAAAGAGGTAACACTTTCTATGAAGACCATATTTATAATACATTGTAAAAGCATTCATAATGTCTCATAGCATCTTTACATATATTATTACCTCTCATAAACTAACATTAACAAAGGTATATTCAAATATATACTCATATAAAAAAATATATTTTTCATTGTTAGTTCATGATACCTAATGCAGTAACTAATGTTAATGAATGTAACCTTATTGTAAAGTGTTATCAATTACTGTAACTAGTTATTATACATTGCAACACTTAACCTATTCATAGTTATACCCTAAAGAGTAAAAGAGAGTTACTGACATGTTTTTAAACCTTGTAGCTTTACAAGTGTTTTTCTCCATGTCTCAAAATGTACAATGATTTGTGTTCCTTTGCATTCTGTGCATTTGTCTTATAACCACTAAAAAATATCATATGGATGTTTATAAGACATTGTTTCTGTCACTTTATTTAAAGCATAATACACATTATACAACTACATATATGATAACTTCTGCAGATATAATTTGTTGTTGGTCATGTTGTAATGCATTATAAAATGTAACTTTGAATATGTAAGAATGTAATGGTTACAACGTGGTTACAATTATTTATGAGAAGTTAGAACATACTATACAAGTTTACAAGTTTTAAAACAGGTGTAGGCCTGCAAATTCAACATTGTAATATTACTATGCTGTCTTTGAATGGGATTAACATTATCCTGTGTTCAAACAACAATACAAAAGTACAGAATTCATTAAAATCAAAATGATTAATGGCTTTAATTAAGGTACACAAATAACACTACAAAAGGACAGAAGCTTCAATGCTACACAAACAGAAACCTTTATTGTCCGGGGGACAGTATGTGATGTCATGGAGAATCCCGCAGATGCTGAGGAGCAATGCAGCCTTAAATGAGATTTCTAAACAGACAACGCATGTTTTACAACAGGGGTTTCTTCACCTTCTGGACTCTCTGAACTCCTCCATGCTCTCAGTATTTATTCCTGATTAAAAAATGTTTTACTCCTAAAGAAATTAATTGTAATTTTGAAACATGTCCAAAATCATGAACACCAACATGAAATGAAGACTATTTTAATCTACATTGAGAGGGTCCCCACATGGGCACTGCCATGTTAGGATCACATGACAAGACGAATAGTCCTTACAAACATCTACAGATATCAGACTGAGCAGCCTAAATCCTACAACAATTTTACCATACAACATTTTCAGAATCTACATATCAGTAATTGAATGATTCTACATTGTCTAGAAGATGGTTGAAAAAAATAATAAACTAATTAGTGAAAATATCAAATCTTTACTTCATATTGTCAAATATATTAAATAATTAAAATCATCAGTTTATTTATAAAATCACATGAAGAAATTAAGAAATGAAGCTGAAGTTTTCCTCCACTCCTAATAAAAGGTCAGAGAGATGTGTTGATGTTTTTTCATTGCAGAATCAAGAGGCAGAGCCAGTGGTGTTACTAAGATGCCTTCCTAGTCATCATAGTTGTGGCCGTGGTGATGGTCATCTAAAGACAACATGAGAAGAAATAAAATTCAAATGAAATGTTTATGTACAAAACACTACCGTCACAATACAAACATGGTTCACATGAATACATGGCTGTCACATTGCTTTAAAAGGTGATGGGGAATTTCTTTCAAATCGATGACATATCAATCTAGCAGTAGGCTATAGAGGCTATGATTTATTTGTTTTGTTATATTTTTGAGTGGGAGGAATCCCAGGTTCGATTCCAGAATAATCTTTCTTTGTAATAACAGAAACAGAGAGCAGATGCTCTATAACAAGATCCACTGCTGAACACCAACAAACATGACAAACGTGCAGCAAACTTCAAAATCCATCGCTGACATCACCATTAACTACACTGTATCAAATTAATATTTCAGTTCCATTTGGTGTCTACATACAGTGGCAAGAAAAAACATGTGAACCTCTTGGAATTACTTGCATTTATGAATACATTTGTCTTAAAGGAGACCTAATATGCCCCTTTTTACAAGATGTATATAAGTCTCAGGTGTCCCCAGAATGTGTCTATGACGTTTCAGCTCAGAATACCCCACAGATCATTTATTATACCATGTTGCAAATGCCTCTTTTTGGGTGGAATCAAAAACACGCTGTTTTCATGTGTGTCTCTTTAAATGCAAATGAGCTGCTGCTCTCCGTCCCTGACAAAGCAATGGTCTCCGTGAATACAATCAGAGACAATGGTAACTTTAGCTGCATTAGCCATGGAATCAGCTAACAAGCACATTCGGAAAGGCGATTTGCAAACATTCACAAAATATAAAGTGTGATACATCTTCAGGTTGTAAAGCTGGGACACGAACAGTTGTTACTGATCCATGCTTGATCCTGCTTTATAATGACACTCATTCACAAAGCAGTCCAGTGAAAAAAGGATTTGCACAAACATATACACATTTCCTTCAAAAACAAAACTTGTCCACTGCGTCTTCAGTGGTTCTGATGCAGGGAGTACATGGAGACTCTTATGTTCACTTTTACAGCCAACAAAAGAACAATTATGACGCTTACGAAGCTGAGACATTAGTCTTCTCACTGTATCTGCTCCAGCGCGGACTGTGTGTAGATCACTCAGGGGAGGATCTATGGTAATAGGGTGGAGTCCGTCACCAGTCTTGGAAGACGCCTGCTCTAACATAACGTCATTTTGACACACTGTTTTTGATTGATAAAAATATAAGAAAGAGTGGGTGGACTTTTAACATTGTAGGGTGGTTGTGTACACACACTGCTGACTCACATTTATGTACAAACACCATGTAAAAGTTAATTTTGCATAATAGGTCCCCATTCAAATCTGGTTTCATCTGCTTTGAAGTTACACTAATGAACATACACAAACTGTTTTGCCTAATAACACACACATTTATTGAATGCATAATTCAAATATTCACAATGTAGGTTGGAAAAAGTATATGAACCCCCTAGGCCAATGATGTCAACAAAAGCTAATTAGAGTCAGGAGTTGGTAAACCAGGCATCCAGTCAATGAAACAATATTGTTGGTTTGGGGTTAGAGCTACTTCAACTAATAAAAAGCACTTTATTATTTCTGAGTTCACTATTCACAAGAAGCATCTTCTGACGTGGACCATGCCTCGCAAAAAAGAGATCTCAGAAGACCTACAAATTGTTGCTTTGCATAAACCTGAAAAGGGTTACAAAGTTATCTTGAAAAGCTTAGATACTCATCTGTCCACAGTTAGCCAAATTGTCTATAATGGGGAAGATTTACTCCTCTGGCTACACTCCCTAGAAGTGGCTTTCCAGCCAAGATGACTCAATGGAACACCACAGAATCCTCAATGAGGTTAAAAAGAAAACAAAAAAAACTCTAGAGTGACATCTAAAGACTTGAAAAAACGTAACTGTTTAATATCTCTGTTCATGAGTCTACTATACAGAAAACAGTAAACGTGCATGGTGTCCATGGTAGGACACCACGAAGGAAGCCACTGCTAAGTGCCTGAAGTTTACCAAAGATCACCTTTACCAAGATACTCCACAGCGCTACTGGGAAAATGTTTTGTGGACTGATTAAACTGAGGTTGAATTGTTTGGGAAGAACATGCAGCATTACGTATGGCATAAATGGGCACAGTTGCACAGTGGACAACACACACACACAAACACTTGCACGCACACACGAGCACTCACTCGCCACACCCACACCCACACACAGTTTGGTTTCCATGTTTTATGGGGACTTTCCATAGACATAATGGTTTTTATACTGTACAAACTTTATATTCTATCCCCTAAACCTAACCCTACCCCTAAAACTAACCCTCACAGAAAACTTTCTGCATTTTTACATTTTCAAAAAACATAATTTAGTATGATTTATAAGCTGTTTTCCTCATGGGGACTGACAAAATGTCCCCACAAGGTCAAAAATGTCGTGTTTTACTATCCTTATGGGGACATTTGGTCCCCACAAAGTGATAAATACACACTCACACACACACACACACACACACACACACACACACACACACACACACACACACACACACACACACACACACACACACACACACACACAGCACCCTGTAGCCATTAAATTATATCTCTTTCAATAAATCATATAAACAAGGCTGTTGCAAAGAAAGGTATAAAGCTTTATATACTACTAAAAGTACTCACATCCTTTTACACAACTGTATAACACCTCCAATGTTTTGTATATGTTAGGGCACCAATCAAGGAAAAGTAAACTTGAAGCATATAGGTTACATGTTTTCTTTCCATTACACCTAAAAAAAAATAAAAGAGAAACAGATGTTGGTATTACTTTTAAGTTAATTTTAGTATGATTGCATTATATGGATTAAAATCACTTTAACTGAAATAATTGCGATAACATTCTTGTGTATGCATGTGTTTAAATGCTCAGCAGTAGTACAAAAGTTTCAGGGTTTTGGACTGAGGAGAGTAGCAGAAGGAGGATGTGGCATCTCTCAGTCCATAATTTGCATTGTGAATGTAAATTGTACGATCCTCCTCTGAAACAACACAAAACGCATTTTAAACTACTTTATTAGTAATGTGAATAAGTAATGGTACTATCAGGTCAGTCGTTTTCAGATTAAAATCTGAAATACACAGTGAACAATAAATTTAATCTTACCACAGCCAATGGTACTATTTCGATTTTGAAATGTTACACTTTTTGCTGGAATTATATAGAACAGAAAAGAAGCCAAACAGATTGGTCAGTTATACACACAAGCCACCACATCAACCAAGACTCTAATAACAGTTGGAGAAAGAAAATAAAAGTTACTTACTTGCTGGGACACAGGTGTACGACACAGTCAGACATTCATTCCTATTTGAACAGTATTTGGAGTTCCCCTCACCAAAGAAACACTTCAGCTTGCTATCACATCTATGACACACATGCACATGAACACGAAAAAGTAAATACAAAGAATAATGCCTATTTTACCTAAGTATTTAAAAGAAAGAAATGTAGCATTTTGATGTCTCTTAACTTTTCAATGTAATACTTCATTCCATAGTCTTCAAAATCAGACCAGGTTGAGCTCGCTGTACACCCATAATTGGCTGCAAGCACTTTAAGAGTTCCAGGGTCTGTTGATAAAGAGTGACATTTCCTACATGTGATTAAAAAAACAAGTTTTATTCCTATTTATTTTTATTCTTGATTAAAACAGGTTTTACTCATAAAGAAATTAATTGTAATTTTGAAACATGTCCAAAAAGTTTTAAAAAAGTTTAAAGAATCATTGTAAAACATGCAAATCCAACATTTTAATAAAACCCACAAAAATCATCACAGGTGAGGGAGGTGGTCTTTTCTGAACAGGGGACGAGTTCCTCTAGGGAGAGACAAACAGCTATTTAGCAGTTGTGTAGCCACACTGTTATATTCCTACTTGAAAGACTAAACGTGAACTTAGAATTTGACTTTGAAAATGGATACTTGAAAGAGTAAAGTATTGAAATACGATTGGTCTGTGTAACTCCAACATATTTAGTAAGCAACACATTTACACATTCTGTATCTGAAATATAGTATCAAACTTATGTATCACAGTGTCAGATTCAAACTCACTTGGATATAAACAAACGTAAGACACTTTAAGGTATTTGTAAAATCCTGGACAGACATCACCGAAAGTGCTGTTCTCCACAAGAATGGAACAGTTCTGATTTCCATCACATCTATGACAAAAACAAAAAAACAGTGAATACAAAATACCAAAAGTATACAAAAGAAGTAAAGATAACATTTTATTGTTTCTTAGTTCTTTAATGATGTTTATTGTTCTTACCGATTGGCCACCAGACTGATGGATGTGTTCTGGGTGCAATTAACATTTGAGAAGTCTGGAGGATCTATTCCAGCGGAGCAGTTTGTGGAGTTTGTATTCCCAAACTTGGATGCAAGCACTTTAATGATTCCCTGGTCTGTCGATAAAAAGTGAAATAATTCATTTTATTATATGAAAATATTTTCTTATTTCTAATTAAGAATAATAGTAAAACATGCAAATCCAATATAATAATGAAACCCAAAGAGCTCACCACAGTTGAAACTGGCAGTATTTCCTTCACAGGTGACATGTTCCTTTACTGTTTGAGAGAGAGACAAACAGCTATTTAAGGTAGAGGTACACAATATATCGGTGCTGATAGTAGCTTTTTGGAAGTATCGGTTATCTACAAAAATCTATGCTGATTGTTGTCGATAGTTAAATGTATATATATATATATATATATATTTTTTTTTTCGTAAATTATTACCCATCTATAAAACTCATCTGGTGATGATATACGGTATATACAGAGACTGTTGTTCATGAAAATCCCAGGAGCTCAGCAGAGACTCTGTCATTTCAAAATAATAGTACCTGGTGTATTTCGGGATTGTTTATAGTTAAAAGTCCCACTTTATACACCAAATCTTAATTATTCTGGTTATTATTAGTATTTTGTCTACACATTACACTGCTTTTGGGATTTTATTCATTTTACAGCCTCATTGTCTTTGCCCTTAAAAGGAAAGACTCAGAAATGTTTTATCATTATATGAAATGAAAAAAAAACAAACTATTGACCAATTAATCGTTATCTGCCTTTTGCAAGTTATCGGTATCTGGAAAATCCACTATCCGTAGACCTCTAATTTAGGAGTACTGATGCCACACATTTAATGTTATCCTCTACTTGAAAAACTGAATGTGTTCTCAAAGTTTGATTTTGAAAATGTAATTACAAATAAAAAAAGGATTAGTCAGTAATAGTCAACTCCAGATATTAAGCAACACATCTATGTATCTCAAAGGATGTTTAAGACCACTCATTAAAGAAATAGTTCCCCCCAAATTTTCGTTCTGCCATTATGTGGTAGCTCTTTACGATGTGATTACAATTAATTACATTTTTCAGCTTTCCAGCTTCAAAAAGGATGCAAAAGTACCAATAAAGTATCATAAAAGTAGTCCATATGACTTGACCTAAATTCTAAGTCTTCAGAATCCATACGATAGCTTTGTGTGAGGAACCTGTGTATTTTCTGAAAATCTCAATATCCTCTCTTGCTCTTGATGGCGCATTCATAAAAGGAGCAATTTCCGAATCCATGAACAGAGCTTTCGGACTTTAAGTTTGAACACTTCAGTCCCCATTCTTTGTAATTGCATGCAATTAAGCAAAAGTTCTCATTTTGTGCCTTATGGAAGAAAGGAAGTCATATGGATTTGGAATGACGTGACAGGGGCATAAATGATGAGAGAATTAGCATTTTTGGTTGAACTGTATCTTTAAGTATAGAATTTTGGTTCAATTAGGTATACAACCATGTCAAATATATAACTCACTTTTTGGAAAACAAATGTAAGACACTTTCAGGTATTTGAAAGTTCCTGGACAGGGTTCACCAAAAACTGTGATGTTCACTGGTAGGGAACAGTTATCTTTTCCTTCACATCTGTGACACAATAAAAAAAAAGCAGTCGGTACAAAGAACAATATAAAAAAGGGAATCTAGTATTTTATGGTTCCTCAGCTCTTTAATGATTTTAACTGCTCTTACTGGCTGGACACCACATTGATGGATTTATCCTGGGTGCATTGAACATTTGAGAGCTCTACAGAATTTTTCCCAGCAGAGCAGGTTGTTCTGTCTGTACGCCCATAGTTAGCTGTAATCACGTTAATGATTCCATGTTCTGTTGACATAGAGTAACTTCATTATATGGATTAATAAAGATTCACTTAATTTACCATTATTTTCTCTTATGTTTAAAAGTCTGATTACATAGTTCATTAGATCACGGTGAAACATAATAATAGTGAATAAAGGTCTGAAACATGAGCTGACCACAGCTGAGGGTGGCTATTTCACCGTCACAGGTGATGTTTTCCACTGCTTTGACACCTGGAGAGAGAGACAAACAGCTATTTAGGACTTATGCCACAAAATTAAATGTGAGACTTTCTTGAAAGATTAGATATGTCCTTAAACTAATTTAAGGTTGTTTGGATTGCTTATTACACACACATTGTACATTTGACAACAGCATATAAAATCAGCCCCTACCATGTTGGCATAGTAGCACCAGCACTGAAAAATGTAACAGAAACATTTAGGATTTTTTATCTTTTAAAGTGTCATATTCTCAGCATAACATGAATTACAAAAGCATAAATAAATATGAAAAGGAATTTACTGCTAAACCTCGTATATTTACACGAAAGAATTTAGGAAGCACTTACAGGGAATCAAACTCAGCTCCCGTTGTAGCATGTTGAATGTGTAAATAGGTGAACAGATTGAAGCTCCTTCTGATAATGAATGTGAAGGTGAAATCTTCAGATGTATTAAGTCAAGCCTGAATCCTCGTTTTTTAAAGACAAACCTGGAACCAGATTTTTAAGGACAAGCCTGTTTATAAAGTTCAAATAAAAAAAAAAAAAATAATGTTTATTTATTTATTTAAAATAGGTTGGAATGGGTGGGACAAACTATCTTAACACTAATGGGAGGGGGCGGTACTTGAGATTTCAGTCAAGTGGGCAGGCCAGTCACTCTATTTTAAATGCCTGTACGTCATTTAAGTATTGAAAATTGTGCCTTGCGTGTCGGCATGAAAAAAATATTATAGTAATTTCTGAAATGGGACAGCATTGGAGAACTGGTCATTACTAAAATGTTGTACAGGTATAACACACCAAGTTTATAGAAAAAAGGATGCCATAAGCATAAGAATGTGTGCATCTTCTGTTCATTCCATTCATTTTAAAATAAAATACAATTCATTATTAAAACAATTATTATAATAATAATTTTGATGTTCTCTTTACATTTAGCAATTAGTTCTGTTATTGAATTATTCACCACTGTAAAACAGTTTGTGTTTTTTCAAACACATTATGATGTTTAAGAATATTGGCCTGTACTGATATTGTAAATATGTCACATTTTAAAAAAAATGGGAAATGTAATAAAAGACACAAGACTACCAAAGATTTTCTCTTTTAATGAGAATTTAATACAATTTTGCTATATTTAGATATTTAATATATTTATATACATTGCTATATATAATATTTATAGTATAATACAACATTACAAATTAAGGTATATGTCACCCTAATTTTAAGATGGACTAAATTTAGTCAAGTTCTTCCAAACAAGACTCAGTAAACCATTTTTTTATGCAGTTTGAAAACTTGTTTTGTACACAGGGGCATTATCGTGATGGAACAAAAAAGATATCCCCCATTCTACTAAAAGTGTTTGCATTTCGTTACGCTTCATTTAATGCACCTGCTCGTAATGGTCAAGTTGAATAGCCAAGCATGTCAAATAGACGTACATTTAGCCATGTAGTGCACATATTTTATCAGCTTTGTTGTTTTAGCTTTGTGGGCTGTATGATGATACCATAAATGTCTCTGTTTGTTTTTGTCATGATTAATTTGTTCACAGTGAATCAAAATCATTTAAAAGTATACAGGCCTACTGAAAAACCAGTAAGTGAACCTCATCTATCCAAGCTAGCAGTGTGTCAGCATCCAAAGCGTTGCACTCAGCAGGCATATTTTTGGGCAGTGTATGTGAGAGGAAGAGAGAGAGAGAGAGAGAGATTAAGAGTTGGGGGGGTTGCTTATTTGCTCCTTACTCCTCACCCATACATGTTTTCTGTTATTTTGTAGATTGGGTCATTTAAAAAAAGAGTTTATTTTATTTTCACATGCAGCTTCCTGTGCTTGCACTTTGGCGACCCCTTTCATTCTTGCTGCTGACTGTCCGCATTGCAGAAATAGCAGTCTGCCATTGTGACACAAACCAACATTAAACAAACGGGATGAATCATGACACTTTTGAAGTCAAGGCCTCAATTTTGAGTTTAAGGCAAATTGGCTGGGGAAAAACACAACCAAAAATGGGAAGTCTTCAGCAAAGGTCCTAGCTGAGATGGCCACCAGATGGCGCAGTGAGCCACGTGATAAGAATCACAGATTGATGGTCTCAGAAGCAGAGGCAACTGAGAATTGTCCTCCACCACCCAGATTGAGGTGAGTAAACGCGCCACCACAGGACCTAATAAGTAGCAGGAATTGGGCATTCCAAATTGGGAGATAAGCGGATAAAAAATTAAATTAAGAAATAAAATAAAAAAAGCCAAATATGGTGAGTGGATGATAACTGTTATGATGGTAAGTGAGGACCCAAAAGCGATGTAGTCTTTTAATGAAGCTCAGGGAATAATGTCAAACACAAAGTCTTCTCCTTGAGAGGAATACAAACAAACAGCCCGCAGAGAGGGCGATAAAAAACTGAACAAAACAAGTGCTTCCTTATATCCCAAGCAAGTCCATGGGCAACAGACAGGATAAGCGGAGATTAACACTTAGTGAGAATCCGACAAAGAATGCAGCGAGAGCAAGGGGAGAAATAGAGAACTTAATCAGAGGAGAGAGGGAACAGGTGGGAAGAGGATTAACGAGGAATTCAGGGGAGATGAGAAACAGCTGGAAGAGGAGGGAAGGAGAGGGAAGGTAACATATAACGATCAACAGAGGGCGGCAGAGTAGAGGGAAAGAACAGAAGTGAGACATACCAAGATAAGACATGACAATAACAGCACCATACAGTACAGGTTAAGTTAATCAAATCTAAAAATAAGATATGCCCCTCTGCCAAATATAGTCTATATACACTCTCATACTGTTTCTTAATAACTTAACACCATAACTTCTATATTTAGGGTCTAATATAAGAAGCATATTTTATCTTTGTCCTTGATTATTCATTTTCAGTTGATAGTTTATTTTATTTTGCTCTATTTTGTAGGAAGGTAGAAGGTATACTTTTTACTTTAGTGTTTTGTGTGTCAAAAAAATCTGTGAAATTGCTGAAGTTACCGCACTCGAGATTTCATTGCCTGTTACCTCCCCAAACTTGCTTAGTTGTGCAAAACCTTGGAATATTCCATTAAGGCCTGATCTGATTTTTTTGCTTCCATTGACGGTGCTGAAAATAACAGCAGTATTAATCATATCGGTGTTATAACAGTGATATATATATATATATATATATATATATATATATATATATATAAAGTTTCAGCATACTGAAATTGCCTAGTGCCAAGTCCACCCCTGGTTATTATACTGTACATATGTGGGAAAGTTATATGGAAGGAGTAGTCAGAGCTCCTGAAGAGGGATTTCAATGACATCTTTGAAACACTTGGGAGACTGAAAGTTCAGTCATTCATCAGTGGACCGCTCCCAGCCCAAGGACAAAATATTTGTTGTCTCGGTTGCTCAGTCTAAACACTTGGCTATACAAAACCTGCCACATGAGAGGACTGAACTACACTGATAACTTCAATCTTTCTGGAGATTGGCCTCCACACAAACAAACTTGGTGCAAAAGTGCTAAAGGAAAATATCCACTTCTCCCTCCTTCATCCATCTGCCTCCTTCATCCATCTGATACAGGACCCAATTCTGGACAAACAGAACGAGTCCCTGGAAAAAAGCCAAGGGATCCAAGATGACATACTTTAGCCTCCAAAAACACCAGATCAACAGCCCCTCTCACCACATGCTTTCTCCATCTCACCAACATCCCCAGATCTGAGTTTCTCTGAAATAAATGGAGGAACTAGTGTGATGGAAGAAAGCTCCCACTCCATTGCTGCAAGCCTCCAGATACAAACCAAATCAACAATCAAATAGCAATCCGAGATTGCTGTGGGGCAAAAAACAGATACTCTCAAGTTACTGTAGCAGCTTTAAACATCTGCTCACTTAAGTCATTTTTAGTCAGTTAACTCATCACCACCAACAAAATGGATTTTATGTTTCTAAATGAAACCTGTTGAGATAACAGCTGCAGTGCAACAGTCCTCAATGAACCAACCCCTCCAAACTTTACTTTTTTGAGTGTCTGTAGAGCTGTTAGGAGAGGTGGAGGATTAGCTGCAATATTTAAAGATGTCTTTCAATGCAAACAAATCAACACTTGTTGATTACTTGACCTTTGAATATCTAAGTATTGTACTAAATTATGCTCCACACATTCTATTTATAATTATTTATAGGCCTCCAAAATACTCTCCAGTATTTGTTGATGATTTTACAGAACTGATATTAGCAACTTCCTCTGAATTTGACTGTTTTGTTATTGCTGCGGAATTCATATAAATAATCCTGAACACAAAACTACAAAAGAACAGTTTTAAACACTTTTGATCTGACTCAGCATGTAGATGGACACACACAATCATGGACACACTCTGGATATGCTCATTAGTAAGAGTCTGAACATTTCATCCACTCTTATTAAGAATGTAGCGCTATCTGACCATTTCTGTTATGATTTCTCCGGCCACTGAAGTTACATCTGTCTCTGTCAAAAAGGGTACATAAATGAGAAGGCTATTTCTATGACACCAAGTATATCCACAGACTGTGTTGATGTTCTCCACGATAAATTCAACTCAAAAGTAAAAATGTATATTGATGGTATTTCTCCAATAAAAGGACAGGAAGATTACTCGCAGGCTAAAGCACCATGGAGAAACACAACAGCAGAAAGAAGTTTATTATAAAATCTATAAAGACAGCCTTCGTGCTTTCAATTTGGAACAAGATACAACTATGCAAACTAGACTTTCTTCTCAATTTTATGAACAGCAATATAAACAACACCTACACTCTTTTTTGCTACTGTAGAGAGACTAACCAGCACCCCAACACCTGTGAAATGCTGTCTGACAGCAAATGCAACGAATTTGCATAATTTTTCAGGAAGATCAATGATACTAAAATGGCGATCTGCTCATCCTCATGTTTGTGGTGGTTTAGACAGAACCAAGCATGAAAACTTTTTTGTGGCAATTGATGGCAAAACCCTGGAAGAAATAGTACAACATTGTAACAATTAAGGAAATTAAGGGATAGTTCACCCAAAATAATAATTCTCTCATCATTTACTCACCCTCATGCCATCCTAGATGTGTTTGACTTACTTTCTTCTGCTGAACACAAACAAAGATTTTTGGATCTTAGCTCTGAGCTTTTGGAGTTTTGGTCACCATTCACTTGCATTGTATGGACCTACAAACCTGAGCTATTCTTCTAAAAATCTAAAGTTTGTGTTCAGCAGATATTTGGGTGAACTAATTCTTTAATTTACTCACATGCCATGTCAATCAAAACCAGTATGAATTTCTTTATTTCATCAAATACTATAAATAAAATGTATTGTATATTTCTAAATGCTGTTGTCTCAGCCATGAACACCTACAGTCTATTCAAAGTGTGTTTGATCCATATTGCAAACAAAACTGGAAAAGCTCTGATCTGATTGTCTGGATTTACTCAACTTCTGTTAAAGCACAGAGCACACATGATTGTATTTATTTATTTGGCTGTGGGCCAAATAAATATGCTATTTCATTTCTTATTTTTACTTCAGGGAGTTTAATATTATGCATCATCTCATAATAAATCATTCCTAAATGACATCAAAAACCATGTTTGTGATTTCTAAATACAGGTAGCCTGCTATTAATAAAAATAGTTAGACTATCCCAACAGATTAGCCAACTTTTGTTTATTTTTTTTTAAATAAGACAAGACACATGTCAACATACAAAGCAAACAACTGGCAATTATAATTGAATTTACAAATTCTTAAGAGCAATTTTTGAAGGGGACACCAAGGGATTTTTTGTTGTTGCCATGTTTGCATTTGTATTATTTTATTTCTTACACAATTATTTTAAGAATATATCATTATATTATTTACAATACACATATTTTAATGATATTTCAGGGGGGGACAACCCTCAGATAGGGGGGGTCCTGACCCCCCCCCGCAATTTCCGCCAAAGCTAACGGTCGCTCATGGTGAAACGTAGATTTTCGAAGAAACGAAGGTTTCCTCTCAACTGCATCGTAAGGGTTCATACATTCCTCAAAGCTTTACAACATTGAGTACGCTGAGGCCATCTGGTGGTCAAAACGATAAAAAACACCTAAGAAACACTTGGTAGTAGTTGTGGTGTTGGATGAAAGAGGCAGGCTAAATACACATAAATTAATACATAATACATAATTATTAATACAAATTATTAAAAAGAAACATGAATAATAAAGAGAAACACTGCACAGAAGTTAAACACTGTGGTGCATGTAACAAAAACACATGTATTTTAATATTTTTAACATTGTACATTAACATTACATTGTAACATTGTTACATTACATTAACATTGTGTGTTTACAGTTTGTGTTGCATGAGTATGACTTAGTGTTTCTTGCAGAATTGCAATTGTAAGTAGCGGACTTTGCTGCTCCCCCTGGAGGGAGTGTACTTGTATGCAGGGTTTGCATAGTTGATTTTGCAGCACAAGAGAGCACAAAGTGTGCTATTATTCATGCACATTCGATTTTCTGTTAAAATCTTTCTGACCATGCTGAAAGTCCTCTCTGAGGAGACATTGCTATGATGAATGCAAAGTAGTGCCTTCATCAGACTAGCCAGCTGACTGAACCTGGTCTCAGTCTCACTTTTCCCTACAAGGCCCGAGAATCTGTCCACTCTCTCTTCCTGGGTTAACTCCTTGATGTCTGTGACCTGGTAGTCTGTGAACTCCTCTCTCAGTTTATCTGGATCAAGTCCCAGTTGTGGAAACTTGCGACCTAGCCTTATCACTATGTGGTATGAACACATTTCCATCACATTATCATTCCTATTATCAGCTAGGTTAAATACTTAATACTTAAATGCACGGAGCTGGTATTCTTACAATAATAAGATAATTTGAGAGGGTAGGTAAAGCACAAAATAACTAGGTCAACCTGTTCCAGGAGAGATGTACAGATGAGAGGCAGAGTCCAACACCTTCAGGTCACTGAGCAGCTGTGTGTCTAAGGGAAAGACCTTCACCATCTTCCCAATGACTTCCACATAGAAAGACAGAATCACATATTAACCAGGAATCATGTAGAAAGACAAATGAAACATGAAGGTAACCTGAATAGCATGACTGCTGCTGAGGAAGCCATTTGCCCCAGGAGCCTCTGAAAGTGTTTGCTGAGACTTCAGGCAGTTCAGCACTGATTTTGCATGCTCGCTTGTGAGGCGCGCTATCACTGAGACCGGGGAGAGCTCGCTCTTTTTCCAGTTGATCTGAAGCCCTAGACGGCTGAGGTGCCTGAGCACCAAATCCCTCTGCATGCACAGCAACTGCCGAGAGTGTGCTAGAATCAGCCAGTCATCGAGGTACCTGAGTATGCGAATGCCCACTTCTCTTAACGGAGTAAGAGCTGCCTCTGCGACTTTCGTGAAAAAGTGAGATGACAGGGACAGGTCGAAGGGGAGGACCTTGTACTGATATGCCTGGTTGTCAAAGGCAAACCGTAGAAAGGGTCTGTGTCAAGGCAGAACCAAGATGTGAAAGTACACATCCTTCAGGTCTACCGGTGCAAACCAATATTGATGCCGGACACACATCAAAATGTGTTTCTTCATCAGTATCTTGAACGGGAACAGTACAGGCTCTATCACACCCTTGCGAAGAAGGGTCGTAATCTCCGCACACAGGGTGGCGGCGTTCTTGCCAAAATAGGTGCGCAAAGCAGCGCTTTGGGGCAGCACTTGCATGTTCACCACCTAATCCCTGAAGGGGGTCGTGGGAACCTTGGGCACATAGCCCGGTCGGGGTCTCAGGATCACGTGAGAATCTGCCGGACCGAACTCCAGGCAAGAGGATTCCCATGAAGTGAACAGGTCTACCTGTGCTTTGCCGAATCGACTCCAAATCAGCTGTTTCCACCTAGGGGTGAAGTCTCCACTCTCCACTGGGCTTTGCTTGCCATGACAGCGCATCCGCTGTGACGTTGAGGCTGTCTGGGATATGAGTGGCCCGCAGTGACCTCAGCCAGAGGAGATGGCGTGCAAGTTGCGACATGCGAGGAGAGCGTACGCTGCCTTGCCGATTTATATATGCTACTGCCGCTGTGTTGTTGGACCAGAAACTCTAGGCAGTTGATGTTCCAACCCAGTCACGTTCCTGACCAGGAACCGGCGGATGCGTACCCATTGCACATAGCGCCCAAGCCCAGTTTGGATGTATCTGTAGTGACCACGACACATCTGGACACTTGCTGTAGGGGAACTCCTGCCCTTAGAAAGGCAAGGTCTATCCAAGGACTGAATAAGAGGTGGCAGAGCGGCTAAGCGAAGTGTGCCATGGCACTATGCCCATCTTGGGACTCGAGTCTGAAGCCAGTACTGAAACAGTCGCATATGCATCAACCCGAGCGCCATGATTGCCGCTGAGGAAGCCATATGCCCCAGGAGTCTCTGAAAATGGGGCTCTACGCTGGGGAAGAGAACTAGGCTCGGGTTGAGGCGGAGCCACCTGGGCTTTCGCCGCAGCAGGGGGACGCCCTCGGTGAGCAGACAGGGTGTTGGATCACCTCCGTTTGCTTCTTCACCACTGAGAACTGCTGGCCGAAAGCGGGCTTTGTCGGCGTCCCTCATCTCGATCAGATTCTGCCAAAGGTGCCGTTCCTAGACCATCAAGGTGGACATAGCCTGCTCGAGTGCTCGCGCTTTGACCTTAATTTTCCCGTAGGGTGAGGTCGGTCGGCGAGTGCAGCTCCTACAGCACATCAGGATCAAGACTACCCATGTGCAGTTCTTTTAGTGCCTTGGCCTGTTGTACCTGCAGGATGGCCATGGCATGCAGGGTGGGTGCGGCCTGTCCAGCGGCACTGTAGGCTTTGGTCATCTACGACGTAGTCCTACAGGCTCTAGAGAGGAGCGCCGGTCGATCCCGCCAGGTTGTGGTGTTTTGCGGGCACAGGTGCACCGCAACTACCTTTTCCACCTCCGTGTACCCGTGGACCACCCCATCGTCAAGGGTAGAGAGAGCGGACAAACCCGGAAGTCTTTATCGGGCAGCGAAAGGTGCCTCAGTTCCAATTTAAATTTGAGGTATGAAAGTATTTCGCAGTAGAATAAAACGTCCATGTATCGTCATGTAATGTGTACCACAGACATTATTTAACTCATAAGTTTAAAAACCCCATAAGAATATCCAGAAGCAACCCATGGCGAATTTGATTTCCGGGTTCGCCTACAAATTGACGTCATGGCTGAACAGCTCTATTGTGAAAAGCTCTCACCTACAGTACAATGCATTTTTTCCCTATGTGGAAGATAAAAGAATAGTATGCCCCAAAATTTATTTCTACCATGGAACACAAATCAAATAATTTCAAAAAGAATTGTAAAGGTTACGGAAGCTTTCAAGTGTCAAAAAGGACGCAATTCACCTCACAACAATTCACCTTACAAAGTAAAAGTTTCTACTCAAAGTTTTCTGAAGCCGAACAATGGCGTTGTGTGAACAATGGCGTTGTGTGAGGAAAAGTCTTACATTTATGTTTCACAGATTATTTAACTTGTCAGAGAGCTGTTGACAACTGCCACTGGATCATTGAGACAGAGAGTTGTACTAGAATTAGATCAACCAGAATTTCTCATTTTGTGAACCAGATCAACCAATTCACTGAACGGACCCAAAAGAACAATTCGATCACGAATCAGTTGAGCGGGAGTGGGGCAATGCTCTCTGTCCTTTTCTGCCTATCGTGGTGCCATTTTGTGGTCTGTTTTGCATAATGCTGCGGCTCATTTTAGCTTATTGCGGCTGATTCAGCCCGTTTTGCGGGCGACCCACCGGCCCGCTCGGTTCTCCCGATGGGCAGTCCGCACCTGACTGGC
The DNA here is from genome assembly GCF_025860055.1 of Xyrauchen texanus. Classification (NCBI taxonomy): domain Eukaryota; kingdom Metazoa; phylum Chordata; class Actinopteri; order Cypriniformes; family Catostomidae; genus Xyrauchen; species Xyrauchen texanus. Next base: position 14,246,752 of record NC_068300.1, on the reverse strand, counting down.
CCCAAAGTGAGTCGGCCCACTGGGAAAATGCCTGGTATGCCAGATTACCAGTCCAGCCCTGCTTTTATGGTACCTTTCATCCTTTTTTAAACTTGAAAACTCCAGTCAAGTTTTGTAATTGTAAATGCGTGGAAGAATGAACAAACTGTATATTAAATTTTTTTTATGCGTTTTAACGAAAAGTTTGAGTAAAAGATTATCAAATGTCCATTTTCTGTGAACTATCCATTAAATAATTGCAGCAATCGAAATAGTTGAAAGAAAAATTATCAATTGATTTGAAGTTTTTTGTTTTTCATTGAAAACAGTCTTTTTTGTATAACAAGAGTCAGCACAAGTAACAATAGAGACATAAATGTACAGTGGGGTCATCCAGGAACAGGTGTAAGAAACACTGATTTAAATTGTATATGATGTAAACATGTAGAAATGAAGAAGTAGAAAAAACAACATCAATTTGTCATCTTTATTTTGTTTATTCATTTAGAATGATTGTAACCACTAAAAGAGACATGATGTGAAATATAAAAATAATCCAGGGAGAGATGACTTAAATGCCTTCTTGTTCCAATGTGGATATTTGTCCTTCATTGTAACCGATTTCAAATGGTGCTAGAAACATCAGAAGACTCTGAACACTAAAAGAAATCGGTCAACCTTGGGTAGAGGACACAGATCTTGAAGGCTTGAAATTCTAAGATGTGTTTACAGCATACAGCATGAATGTTGTCACAGTTTACTTGTTACTAATGAGAGAGGTGCATTTCCCACCCCAAGAACACTGATTTCAAATGGTGCTAGATTCATTACAATAGTACTCTAAGACACCATCTGAAACCAGCTTCCAAGAGGAGTCATAGTCAGCATTCTTCACAGGTCTTTGATGATCAGGAAGCAAATAAGAGTCACTGCTTAGATGGCTGGCCTTCAAACAAAAAGAGAGAAAACACAATAGTAAGTCACATGATTTTTTTTCAACCTGCTGCTGCAAAACAAATAGGAAGTGCATAAATGAATGTTTAAAGAAGAATGGTCGTGTGACAATAAAGTGATTTGAACTCATTTATCAGAGCTGTCAGCTGTCAAAATGCAGAATATTTAAATTCATGAAGCCAACACACTGGCTGGTTCATAACTCATTACCAAGGAGGTCTGTAATACCTGGAGAAAGCCATTTGCCATTAGCATTCCTGATCTGAATGACTAACTGTCCATGCCAACCAGCCAAACCTTGACTCCTTGCCAATTACATTCTCATCATCTAATCTATTTTGAACTTTTCTTAAAGAACAGTTACTAAAAACAAAACAAAACAAAAAATCAGTAACCCTTCCTTGCAGGATACCCAACAATGCTAGACTCCTCTTACCAATGTTAATCAAGATTATTAGTCTGCAAACAAGAATCTTCTAGAGACAAAGTGGAAGAGTACAGGCAGGCTACTTAAATCTCCTTGTTTAACATTTTCCATATGGCCTCTCTCTTAAACATAAAGTGGGTAAGATGAAATGTTACGTAATATCTTTTGAAGAAATATCGATCTGAGAATAATAGATAATGTGGTTTCATAAGCGCATACAGCAACAGGCAAATACAGTGGCAAAATGCCAGTGAATAATTATGCTTCAGACAATGCTGATTTTCTATCTAAGCAAGCATGGATGAAAAGCAGTGAGCAGTCTGTGTGTGGGGGGATTTAGTGGAAAATTGTAAGCATTAAGAAAGTATGTATAGTTTTACAAGTAAAACTATACATATCAACAACCCCTGCTTCTACCTACGGTGCATATCAACAATCCTGCCTCCATCTCAATAGCTATGGTCATAGCCCATTATGGTTTACAAACTGAAATGTATTTCTCATGCTAATCTAATGCAAACCCTATGCAAACAAACATATTGCCAACTAACAAATTCCTTTCAATGCTCTGGAGAAGTGGTTATTAACTGGTGGGTCATGATCCACAAATTAGTTTCAGATCTATTCTGAAAGGGTCGTGGACAGCTGGTAAAAAATATTGACAAATGCACAAAAATTATATGCAACTAACCATACAATCATTTATAGTTAAAATAGTCAAATAAATAGGCTTATCAAATTTTAAAAGGGAGAAAAAAATGCATGCCATATCTTATGTAGACAATGTCAAAAGTAGGCCTGTTGATTGAACACGTTAATTCAGTGTTATTAATTATATAAAAAGATAACATGTTAATTTTTTTTTTAAAGCAAGTAATCATTTTACCGGACCGCAATAAGGAATTTTACAATCAGAGCAATTCAAGCTTGAAGTAACACTTTTATGTTTTTATGAGTCTCAGTTGCAGAGGTGGACAGTAACGAAATACATTTACTTGAGTACTGTACTCAAGTACACTTTTAGATTATCTGTACTTTACTTGAGTATAATTTTTTTTTGGAAACTTGTGACTTTAACTTCACAACATTTGAAAGACAAATATTGTACTTTTCACTCCACTGCAGTACATTTCTATCAAGGTCCTTGAGTAGAAAGTCATTACTCTGTAGCAGCTTTGAAAATCAGCGAATGAATTTTTTTTCTTCACTAAAATGTTTTTTTTTTGCAGGTGACAGACTCTCTGTCTAATCACTCTTCTAGGGTCACTTGTCATGAAGTTCAATGATTTCCCACATATTTTTAACACTGATCAGCTGGCAAAATGTAAGATGGTGGTTCATAGGTGCAGTGCGCGCACCCATGGCCATACTTAGAAAGTATGTTCCAGTTTTCTGAAAATGTTAAAGATTCGTTTAGTTTTAAATGTTTGCTTTGTTTGCCTAAAATTAACCATATCACAGCCTTCAAAAACTCGCCATCCAACCTTTGGAAGCATATTGAGGTATGTAAACTGTGCTTTAGAGCTAAAGTTTCAGTATGAAGTATGGTCGGTCAAATCATTTATGGATTTGCCCACCAAGTTGCCATAGCCCTGTAGATACACTGCTAACGCATAGGTAATGTTCGTCCATGATATTAGTTAGCATGCAAAAGTGTGAATTCAATTTAAATGAGCTTAAGAGTTCATTAAAGATTTAAAAATGTTATCATCTTTCAACTTTTAAAGTATTTTTTTGTGTTACATTGCATATTTACTATAGTTATGTGTAGAGGTGCATGACTACATAATAAAAAGATCACGATCTCGGTTCAAACACCCACACGATCTCTTTCCTAAATGAAAACGATTCGCCTGTCTATTTAACCTTTAACAAAAATCCTACCGCAGCCTCATAAACAGTCTTTTCTAGTCCTTTACTTTCAGCCAAAGTGCGTGGTCATGTCTGTATTTACAGCAATTTCACGGTCCACTTGATTCAAATGTGGATGAATGTATACACATAGATGTGTGCACACTGCCATAGCTGTGTGAGACCACCATGCTGCTTTTGTGAGGGTGGGTAGGAGATGATTATGTCTTTTTTGTCAATTCAGTTGTTTTATTTCTATAGGTTTTGTAACATTCTAAAAGATCTTTATTCCACATATAATACAAACTACTCAATGGATACAGTAGGTTGCTTCAGAGGCATAAGGTATTGTAAGTATTACATACAACAATGCAACAATAATAAAACAATGCGTCGACATAAAAAAGGAAATTTACTTTTGAGTTTACTTAAGTACATTTAAAACCAAGTACATCTGTACTTAAGTAAAAATCTGTCTTTACAACTTTCACTTGTAATGGAGTAATATGGAGTTGTGTACTTTGTCCACCTCTGTACAGGCAGCAAACCACATTTACTGACAACAGACAAGGTTTTGGCTTCAACAATGTGTTTTGTGCTGTGAATAAGAGCATGAAACCATTGCAATTGGAAAGACATTTAGAAACCAAACCCACTATATACACAAATTTAAACTAAGCTTAAGGCTGTGCCATTATTTTTGCATATTGGTGAGCCTGGTACCTGGTAGCAGGTACTAATTTTGGTACTGTATTGGGTCGCCAATTGATGTCCAATGTAATACCTGGATCCTGAAACAAAATCAGTTGTGAACCACTGCACAGAACGCCCTGCATACCAAGAGCAGTTTCATTTGCCACTTAATGACTGAGAAATGGCGCTGCGAGGTCTGGAATGTTAGGCAACACCTATGGAGGCAAAGCAAAGATGTTTTAAGAACAAAACCAGGTCAACATATTTTACCAAACTCTATAAATATGGCTCTGCACAACCTCGCTTCTCAAAATGACATTAGTTTGGCTTTTAATATCAACAAAACAACAGGTCGAATTGAGTTAACAAAAAAAGTCCCATTAACAAAAACTATTTAGAAACCTCACCAATGCTTAGCTCTTCACTATATGTGTGACATGAAGAGGCAGATGTTCCTGTAGACGGTTACCTCACTTTGTTTTGCCGCCTCCATCGCTGCAATGTCTCCAAAATGAAGTGAATGCAGGAAATGGAGAAATCTGGCAGGGAGATTCCTGACGCCAGCACTCGGCGAGGGTGTGGCGACAGGTACTGCCCTGTAAGACTGAAGCTTTGCCAAGGCTTTTTGTTCTTTATAAGTCCTAAGAGCCAAACCCATTGCGAGTAAACAACCCCATCACCCCACATTTATAACTCAGCTTTATTACAACTTCCTGCTAAATCGTTTTAAGTGTCCACTCCTATAAAACGATTAAAAAGATTTAGCAAAGCTGTTCACAAATGCCATACTTTTTCTACCTTCTTATGTTTGCTTAAAGACTACACAATGTGTTTGCTTTGAGATGTATGGCAGAGGGAAGAAACATGCCCCAGGAGCTCGGTAACCCTTATCTGACTGATAGGACAGAGCTCGTGGGAGTTTCCCTGCTGAGCGAAGAGGAGCATGGAGACAGTTGCTGTTTAGAGGTATCTGGTTGCCCTTCTCACTTTCTCCCGCCTGCTCATTTGCTGCTTCCCTGCCTTTAACCTGTTGTGTAATATCAAGGACTTAAGGGGCCAGCTTTGTTTTTCTTTCTCATATAACAAAATCACAAAAGAAAGTATTTCTATCTATCTATCTATCTATCTATCTATCTATCTATCTATCTATCTATCTATCTATCTATCTATCTATCTATCTATCTATCTATCTATCTATCTATCTATCTATCTATCTAAATGTAATAATAATTAAAAAAAAAACATTTTTGAAGTTGATGACTTGGACCAAATAATAAAGAAAAGCAGCCAATAAGTGCCCAACATTGATGGGAACTCCTTAAATACAAATTCTAGGAAAAGGGTGACTATTTTGAAGATGCTAAAATATAACACAGTTTTGATTTATTTTGGATTTTGTTTAGTCACAAAATTCCCACAGTTCCTTTTATGTTATTCCATAGTTTTGATGACTTTTCTATTATTCTAAAATCTGAAACTTTAAAACATACTATTCTTTTTACTCTGTTTCTCTGCATCTGGATTACCATATCTTCAACAAATAACAGTAATAAATGTCAAAGATGAGATCTCTTAGCCTACAGGAACCCTGGTATCACAGGGAGAAACAATACCATGCTGAACATCAGGGAAAAATAGCACAAGTTCCAATCTGCGTCACAGCCCAATCCTTGGCTCAGACGCCTATGGGTTAAGAGCCTCATCTATAAAAAATGCCCCTCCCCATGCGATAAGGAGCAGTGAGGTGGACTAAGGATGCTATCCTCTCCAACCTTATGGTGCCACAGAATCACCAACGTCTGCCAGAGCTCTGGTCTGTGGCGTCTAATGCAGCATTAACAACTGCAGTGCAGGCCTGTTCCTCACAAAAGCACACACACACACACACACACACACACACACACACACACACACACACACACACACACACACACACACACACACACACACACACACACACACACACACACACACACACACACACACACGTCTGATATAAACTGTGGACTGCACTGCTTGACATGCAACAGGTTTCTGATGGAAAAACACATTTTAGAAACACTTACAGGATTCAAAGTTTACAGGACAGAACTGTATCCTACATAATGGGACGAATGGTAAGCAGGTAGACAAATGTGCAAAAGTTAGATGCTGTTTTGATACTCTCTCTATCTAAACAGGAAACACAGTGGTCAACTAGCAGAGCAAGGAGGCAACTGATAGACAATCAGACACAAACAATGGTGGGATTGGAGAATAAAAAAGCACCACATTAATACGACAGCTCAATTCAAATTATTCAGATACACCCTCAAGAGGATGACCTTTACAAAATCAAAACTGGTAACCAGATACTATTAATCCATATTACGCACATTTTAATGAATTTTGGGAACAATATGAGGGTGATTAAATTATTACATAATTTTAATATTTGTATGAACCACAATTTTACAGCAAAAGCAACACATTTTCTGAAATTACATCAAACAATATGCTTTTGCTAAGTGTGATTCTACGAAGTAAGAGCCCTCTAAAACACAAACAATCTAACATTATAGATTGCTCATAAATGATAACGTTACCTTTCAGCCAATCAGATGAATCCCTCCAACTGTTTGCCAAGGCTAATCCAATAGGATTTTTTTGAACTGCGAGAAAAGTCAGAGGGAGCAACCAGCGCCGGATAGGAGGAGAGCTCTGTCACTCATTTCTCTGATGCAGCTGCTGTAGGAAGTCTAGCGCATGTGAACTGGACGCCTGCCAGTGCACAGTCACCAAGAGAGCAAGGTAAACAATTTCTCTCTCTCTCTCGCTCTCTCTCTCATTCTAGTTCTTTCCCTAATTCCCACCCATGACATGATCACCCTTTTTTTATTAAAAATAACCATCCTCAGGATACAATCTACACTCCTGAATTTAAGGCAAGACAGAGAGAGACACAGAGAGGTGAAAACAATCATGCATTAGTGAGAAAGTGCAGCAAATATGACTGCGTCACTAATTGTGTTTCCTGAAACTCTGCAGAAACAAATTTTGTTGATTGAACAGCGATGTCAAAATAACACAACTGATATAAGACCTCCGTTTACCACTTTGATATGCCCTCCTCGCTGCCAAGAGATCATCAATTTAGCTGCACCATCCCTTGTTCTGGTAGTACCCCTTCGAAAAACAACATCTCTTGAGTAATACCTCCTCCACCTGCTCTTCTCGTGTTTCTAAACAAGCTTTCATAAAATATGGGACATAAAATTATTGACTATAGAATAAATTCTAAAGAAGTAATGATGTCTTAAAAATGTCAGACTGTCTGACGTTGAACAGCCTGTTATATATCACTTACCTGTTACCAGAAGCCAGCTTAGATATGATGTTTTGCATATAGATATACAATATAAACTGTAAACATACATATAGTGATATACGTATAGTGTATAGACACTTTCGATGTCCGACATGTTGGTTCGAATAATGGGTGCCGATCCAATAAAAATAATTGTATTTATCTTGGACGCTAATTTTAAACGGTCACAAACTCCTCTTGTATGTCACAGGAACCTTTGAGGACGGCATTTATATAGTTAACGCTTTAATAATGTTAAGGTTTTATGCCCATACACAGCTTGCGATGCCATCACGCCCAGCATTACACTCAACACACACGTCGACATACAGAGAAAGCCCTGGACTCCGAGAAACTGTATCACATCCTCAACATCCATGTTGGAGCTGCGATTCTGCCAAACAGACTAAAGCACCAGATTAGAGCGATTGGAAGTGCGAGAGAAGAGAGATGAAGAAGAAAAAGAGGAGCATGAAAGGTGGACGAGTAAACGAAGGGCTTGGACACACTCACAGGTAGGAGAAAAACACACATGTCCGAATCCTCTCCTAATAGCTGCTGTTTCCTCTCGACGTGAAAAAGTGACGTAGCGACTAATCCAAAATCTCTCTCTCTCTCTTTCACCCTCCCTCCCTTCCTCTCTTAACCAGCCCTCCACCCTCTCCTGATTGCTCTATTTTCATCTTGTTGCAACAGCAGAATAGCTCTTTCAGACTGCTGTTCTTGTACATGGACACATGTCTGCATAAACAGATCTCGAATACACATTGTGATCATCCAAACAGATAGTTCTGAAGCCGCAAATACTCCCACAATCCCCTTCACTCTCTCTCTCTCTATCTCTCTCTCTTGCTCATTGTGACGCAGCACTTAATTCTTGGGTCTTTTTTGCTTTGTTATGGCTACACAAACGCGGCTTCTCGAACATCCAACCTGGCAACATGCTTGCTGCTATATAATGAGTGGCAAAGACAGAGAGCGAGAAAGGATTAGAAATAGAGAGAACTCTTTGATTGCAGTTAAAGGGACCTCTCTCTTTTCCTCTTTCTCGTGTCCTCCTCTCACCCCATCAGCCTCTACTAACCCCCCTCCAATCCCCTCCTTTATGTCTTCAGCATCTCATCTGCTTCCTAGAGATGCTGTGGTGTCTCGGTGAACAGAGATGATGGTGCCTGTTTGATCACCTGACAGCCTGCAGTTTTTTAAAGGCACATCGCAGTGCTGTTCCGTGCTTCGGTTATGTAACAACTGGGCTGCTTTGTTTTTGGTGTTTTCAAACTTTGCCTATATGCTTGACCTGTTCAAAATATCTAGGCTGTCAGGTGAGAGCTATATGTGATAATATGGGTAGGAATGGAAGGAATCTTTCATTTATAAACATCAGAACTGACATTTCTAATTTGGTAACATCACTTCATCAGTTGGACAGATAAGATGAATGGAAATTAAAACTAGTGACTAACATATTTAGGAAAAGATATGATATGATAAGATTAAAAAGCCCCAAAACATTACAGAATCTTGGAAAAACTCACAGACTTCCTCTTCCTGTTTTGAGACTACAGAACGGTAACCATGGAGACAGACAGCAGAACCACATGTATTATGTCATCAAATTCAAAACTGAAGTGATGTATGAGTGGAAAACGAGGGTAAACCTTTTGTAATCACATTTTAAAATAAACACAATACTACTACTAATAATAACTTATTATTATTATACAATTGATACAATACTTATAAATAATAGTCTAATAATAGCATTTATAATTAAATAAATGCGCTCCATCAAGCAGTGTTTGCATGCAAGCACGTGTTCTCATCTTGTGTTTTTTGCCCCCAGTAAGTGAGTAAGTGTGGTTTGTTCTCTGTTTGAGCTGTGCATTGCCTATACAGCGAGTTTCACTTACTGCCCCCTGGAGACAGATGGCACTCCAAGCTTGAGTTACACATTTATAAGGAATATTTCTTATTATGGTTCAGGGACATGATTAATTGTGTAGATTTTTTAATGTGTTTAAAAAAATTATTAATCTCACTGAATAAACGCATTATATCGTCAGCCCTAATTATTATTAATATCATAAGAATAATTATCATAATCATTTTAATGTATCTTCTTATGAATAAAAAATGGAAAAACATTTCTGCTCAGTTTTTTTGTAACCAAAAACATTGTTTAACTTTGATTAAAGGGACGTGATGGGACTTCAAAGAAATTAATGAATTACTAAAGCAAACATACAAAGACAGCACCGCCTTTCTGGGCTAATAATATCTGATCGAAGTGCAAATATCTTTCATAATGATAACAGATCACATGCCTGCAGGCATGGCTAAAATCTCTCCATGCTCCGAGTAGCCTGACATACTTTCATATAGACCACAATTCCCAACATGCTCCTCCCTCTGGCATCTCAATATAACTGTGGAAGTGAGGCGGGTCGGCTGGCAGGGTGCACGGCAACCCGCAGACTGATGACACACCACTAGCCGATAATAGTCCTCCTCTCTGCTCCAGTTTATATGAAAAACTCTAAGAGGTCTAACAGTATGAGATAGAGCACTGTGCAGTTTATGATGCTATTCTTATATATCTTTAATTAACATTTGTCTTATATGCAGTAATCAAATGTCTGCCTCACGCCTAAGGAGCAACTTCTAAGTCTTCTTAATGGCCTTTTGAATAACCTCTCATTGCATTACAACTTGGCAGAGAAACAATATCAACTGTGTATTGATTAAGGCCTAAGTATGCAGGAAGATACACTCGAAACAGAATCTACAATTGACTAGAACCAACTAGAGTTTTGAGAACAAATACTCTTCCATCCATCTCCATATACAATCTCTGTCTTGGCTGCTTTTCTGAACACAGATTCAACTTAGTCATGGTCTAAAATACATTTCTAACAAGACTGATAGTTCACAGTGCATTTATGCCAACACTACAGTAATTTTATTTGTGTCTAGGACTAGGTATATCAGGACCAGGCTTGCGGAGAAACTGAATACTTTTAACGGCGTTACATAAACAAGGATACAAAAAATGTGTAACGGCAATCTGTTAGAGTTACATAAAAAAACAATGTAATCAGATTACAGTTACATTTTGTAAAAATTGGGATTACTTGCAGGATTTTTTTTTCTATAACAAAAGAAACAAAAAAGCCTATTCCCATTCGCCGATAGCCTCCAGTTTAGTTCTGGTGGATTGTGAGGACCACTTTAATGATGATCTGTGGGTGAAGCACTTTCAACTAACCAAAACCATGCCAAATCTTCACTGTCACTTCTCATTTCCATCATAACTTCAGTTGAAACCCTAAAGTAGTTATCTGAAATGCTTTCGTAATGTAATGACAACAGCAATAGGAAAGGGACAGAATGTCTTTTTCTCATTAATAAAATAAACTCCAAAATTGTTTGCATAAAAGCCAAATAAGTTCTTAGGAAAAAATGTACAATGGATAATTTGGGCCTGAATTTTATACTTATTAGCTATACATTTATTGTTGAGGAGTTCAAAAGTCTGAGTGAGGGAGACATTTCTGGCAAATGTAATATTTCGGAACTCATAGAAAGTAGGAATAAGTCATTAAAGACGCACTAAAAAGGCTTAAATCTGATTTAAAACATATAATGTTAATGTTCTCGAAAACTGTAAACACTGTTTCTCTGTGGCACTATAAAACTCCTGTGTTTGTTTTAAGCGATCCACTAAGACCCGTTTAGACAACATAACTCAACTAATGGTGTGAGTTGGGGGCGGGACTATCTCAACTGTTTTGAAAACATTGTTTATTTTTGCAGTTATGTTCGGTGGCACTAGTGTCACAGATATGACATACTTCAGCTTTAAACATAATTATAGAATCAACATTAAACATTAGCTTTTGAGTTTGGACTGTGGATTATGAGCAAGCAGAGGAAAGACACTGGAGAATTGCTTTAATAATAATGATGATGATGACGAAGATTGTCTGTGATCTACCTTTTGCAGTCGGATGTTAATGAAAAGTGCCAATAAGTCTACACACTAACTGCAATACATGGGAGAATTAAACTTTGCAGTGTTTTTGAATCTGAGGTATATCCCGTCAGATTTTGTTTAATGAAAACCAAGACATTGCTCATACTAGTTCACTTCTGTGACTTGAAAATGAACCAATCCACCTCGAAGACCCGATGAAATCGCTTGCGAAAGCATTTAATTGGACAGAACTTTGGATATGCCCTTTAGTGCAAAATGAGTGAGCAGTATATCTGTTTTCCCAGAAAATAAATTGTAATTGTAAGTGTAAATTGTAAACGTGTTTATCTGCTAAAAGTTCATTTTGTCCACTTTTAGAAGTACACCAGCATATAGATAATCTCAAAGCTAACAGACATGGACTGAAATCCACAAAGCTCATATTTTATGCTTTTTATCAGTTAACTTATACATTTGACCTCTATTTGTATGCTTAGTGAAGGATTATTTTTACAATTTCAGACAGTATTCATGTTTCCATCCAAGTAACGAATTTCATTTATGTGACAAAATCAGAATATTGCAAAAACAATTTGAGAATAAAGCATACTAGCCCACGTGTTACTTCTGGGGAAATTAGTGCAAAATTGAAGCCAAGCCACTGTGGCGCTTTTAATAAATGTAATAAATTCCTACTTGGGGTTTAGAGCATGCAGTCAAAACGCTCAGATGAACTTCATGTTTTCTAGCCTTCAGTGGCAGATGCCTGATGTCTGGTAGCGAAAGCGTGTCTGATAGTTTTGGGAGGTAATAGTAGCCAATCATTTTGATGACAGCCTTTGGCATTTCAGAATAACCACTGCAATATTTGAGATGCTATGTGATAATATTGTGTGAATTAAGTATTCACACGGCTTGTTGAGGCAAAGTCAGACAACTTTTTGATTCACATCTATATTCATTATAATTCTATTGGAATAAGTTCCATAAATGTGTTTCTATCGCAGTTTATGCAAAACATTTATCCAACGAGGGTATATTTTTATTCGCATTTTGGCGATCTTACTCGCATCTTGGGGTTTCCATCCAGCATTTATGCAATATCCCAAAATTTGCATAAAATATGTGGATGGAAACCCAGTTTGTGTTGCACACAACCTTATAAAAAAGAAGCTTCATATTTTTGGTACTATACAAAACAAGACAATGAAACAATAAGAAGCATTCTAGTTCTATCAAGAAACAAGATATTTCCCCAAAGTTTACTGTCTGCTATAACAACCAATTTCATCTCCTTGCTATTTAAACACAGGATATACAGTAGAGCAGCAAGCAGCAGATGAGTTAATTTTAGCAGCGGCATCTTTATATAGTATTCCACTTCCTCTCTGCTTAATCTCAGTATAACAGTAGGGGAGCCAGGCTGACTGACTGTAGATGGACCGACAGGCCTCAAATACTTCTCAAAGTCCAGGCCCTAAATTACGCATTTTCGAGATAGCTGCCACAGTGTCCGTTCATAAAGAAACGTTGGCAAAACAGGGGCAACAAGAGGAGGATCTTGGCTGACAATTTGTCATGAAAAATAGCTGTTTCATGTTATCAATATCATCTTAATTAAAGCAAGACTTGGAATGCTGCAAATCCAATCAGAATATAGTCAGAATGATCCATCTTATAACAGCGATATCAAATTATGTAATATCAAATGATGAGCGTGAGGTGGAAAGAATGTTAAAAGACAAAGTTCCAATCCGCTATCTAAACTGGGTGGAGGGGAATAGTGATATGACTAGCTGTGTTTCCACATATTTGGCTTGGATGCTTGTAAAAGGATTAAAGATTCCCACTGTAAATTCCACAAAGATGCAACACCGAAGTAAGGGATACATCTAATGTACCATTAGGAAATGGATACTACAGTGATTGACCCATTATTTGTCGCAAACCTTTGCGAAAATTGATTTTTGGCAATTATGTTTACTAATTTGTGAACACATACCTTTACACAGTTACAACCTCTCCCCTGGTTCCACTGAAAAACAAAAGAATGCATAACTTTGTTTACAAGTAAATACAAGAAAAATGCTTTGTAGCACAAATACTTTAATATATGTATGGACAATTTTTTATAGCACATTATTATTCAGATTCAGAACCACTTGGATATCAAAAGGTACTTAATTTAGTAAAAACTGCATAATATGTCACAATGTATTGGAAAGCTATTGCACTTTTCTAATCTCCTTCTCTCTTTTTATCTTACAGAAATGCTGTATTTCTTAAAGAGACAGAACCTGTCAAGTCATTTTTATTTGTATAGTGCTTTTCTCAACACATATCATTTCAAAGCAGCTTTACAGAAGTAAAGTAATGTCTTGAGTATTTTTATTCAAAATTATTGTAAATTGCGCCTTTAGAATAGAAAATAATGATATTTATATTTAGACCCCCAGTTAGCAATCTTAACAAGTTGCAACACATGTTAAACAAATCAGTGTAAATACCTGTAAATAGTGCAAATTAAGTAAATAATTAAACAATTAAATTAAGTAATTAAAGTAACAATAAATATGTAACCATACAATTATATATGCAATATAGTATCATATTTATTGGTTAAATACATGGATTTGTTCATTTTTAAAAAGAGTAATGAAACCAAAATTATAAAAACTAATAAAATATAATTAGTAAAAATAATATTTTTGTAATGTTCCTAGTTAGAAGATAACATGTATAATTAACAGCATTAGCTGTTAGCATAAGCAAAATGGACATTATATATATATATATACCCATATGAATCTATATCAAAATCGAATCTAAATCGGAATCCAGTTAAGTGCTCCAATCGTGATTTGGGATTGAATCGGGAAATCTGTATCAATACCCATCCCTAATAGATAGATCCACCAATCAGAGAATCGTGGCTAACCAAGCCTGCAAAACTTGTCTCGGAGCCACCACCCACTCCCATGACGCACTGTGAAAGATGTAGTCAAGTCTCTTCACCCTTAAACTACATATCTATTTGTAAATATCTTATTATTTTGCAATAAATTTAAAATATATTGTTTCTATGTTTATAATCAACCACCTAATATCAAAAGTTTTTTATTCAATTGAGTCATTAGCAATACTTCATGGGATTGCAGTCCGTGCCCTCATGAAAGACGGTAAGTACACAGTATTGTACCTTTGTCTTATTTTCAATTTTTTTTAACCTCAAAACAAAGTTTGTGAGGTTGTGATTTACCATGGAGCTGGTCTGTTTGGTTCATGGCTTACAATTCATTTATAAAGGATTTTATTCAAAGTCTATGGACAAAACTAATGGGAAAAATACTTCCGGAATCCATAAGGCTGAATAGGTGGGTTACACTCTAATGTTACACTCTATTGTGAGATTAAACATTCCTGAGACATGTTCGAGTTTGTCTGAGGAACCAACATTAAATATTAATCCAACCTCTAACATCATGTAACATTCTGGGATGGAAATGTTTACCAAGATCACTGTTGTAGCGCTAGGTGCATCCACTAGCTTTCAATGTCGTCAACAGCGTTCCATATGAGCACTTTCCTAAACCTAATGTATGATACAGTATTTTGATGCCTTAGTACAAACAAGACCTGTCCTGATGGTGTGCTTTTTACAACACTAATTTGCCATACTATCTTGAATGATACAATGAATGAATGTACTTGTCATTTTAGCTGATGCTTGATGTACAGGGGCAGTCACCCTGGAGCAGAGCTCATGGATTATCCCTTATGGTTTTTGAACCTACAAACCTTTCACTTACCAGACCAGATTTTTAACAGCAACACCAATTCTTCTAAACAGTAAACATATGAACTATAAAGTACATTCTGCATTTTCTCTGAAGGTTATATATATATATAAACAAATAAAAACAAACATTTTCTAAAACAAAACAGAATTGGTTGAGAGGTAATCTGTGCAGCGCAAAACAGCGCCACCTAGCGTTAGAGACGTAGAATAAACGCCTGCTTTGTTTACATCAGAAATAAAAGGTGCGCACTTTATTAAAAACACAGTTAGGTGTGAAATTTGAGGCTGTCAGTGGTGGAAAACGTCTTATGTTTACCACATAGAGCAACAAAACATCCATAAATGAAAATAAGGGCAATAGAATCAAGGTTACATAAAGCCTGTCATTTACAGTAATAATTAATAGGCATTATCAGCTAAGATTGAGAAAACTGTCATGCAAATCTTAGACAATTTGTGTGCTCAGGATTTGGTTTATTGACTAATACCTGTCGAAAAACTTTATGTGGTTTAAATAATGGAAAAAGAATCGAGCTAACCTGTTGTTAGGTGTTTTTCTGACTGGAAAAATCTAATGGTCATATCAACCCAGTCTAGGTGAAAACATGTTACATATGGGCCAGGGCAAATCACACAGGGTAATAAATAAGACATCCTATCTTTCTCACGCCAAGTAGGCTAGGTCATCCACACACATACACGCGCGCACCTATGTCGCAGCAAAAAAATCCCTCCTCCCTGCAAACCCCACCTTTGATTTGTTTTCCTCGCATACCAAGACCGCGGGTTTACTTTTACATTTATAATATATTTATATTTATACTTCTAATTAATTTCCATATTACAAGAAAATCAAGCCACCAATGTATTAACACATCTTATACATACATTATATAATATATTAGACAACGCCTAATAATACAGCTAATGCAGTTTAGGATAAATTCAGAATAATTGTAGGCTACTTGTAATGCGTCCTTGTAATAATAAAATTATTATTATTATAATAAAATTAATTATCTTGTTTTATAGCGTAAACACAGTGTGACAAAAGTTCATCATTCTGTCACATAACAATTATTATTATTATTATTTATTATTATTATTATTATTCCTGTTGGTGGATTATAACGCAATGCCCAATGTGAAGGACATCTCGACTTTACCAGGCAGGAAAATCTCCCACTAACCTTTAGAAGCGTGCAGTTAAGTTATTTCATCCGAAACGATGCCATGCGGTGAATAAGGTGCAAGATCGAGCTCCATTTTTCAATTGTAAATCGTTTCACACCCTTTTGTTGCCGAACGCATAGAATTTTCTGCAGCGCCACAGCGCGGCCACGCCCACATCACACACCTCCGTTTTCTGATTGGCTTTCCCTCTAGCACGCAGTGTGTCGTCAGCAGGATCACATGCTTTTGACGCATGTTTACAAACACTCGAGCGAATCACATGTTGCAGAACCTTTGTGGCATGTTTGAGCGAGCGTGCGGCTGCTTGTTTGTAACACGCACGGTTAACTTTACTGAGCATTTCACTTTGCTCTGTATTTTGGTGCGAGACTTGCAGTTATAATTGTTTAGCGATAAATTTGACCTGTCGTCGAATGCGACCACACAGAATGCCTCATCAAAGAAAAAGGCGTTTCCTCTTTAGTTCACAAAAGGGTTATTAGTGACTGCGGCGGTAAACTGAAGGTTATGTTGAGGATGATTATCATTATAAACATGAAAACAAATGCCAAAACAAAATATATAGATATTTTTACAGAACACGAGGCATACATTATAGAATATCACCATAAAATATGATCTAGACAGACCAACGGATAGATAGATAGATAGATAGATAGATAGATAGATAGATAGATAGATTGATTGATTACAGAATGTCAGAAATACATGAGAATATCAAAATGAAAAAAAAAAAAAAGAAATCTAAATTAGGCTTTATTTTCATAATATAATAACATTTTCTTAGAATTTTGGGTTGAAATGTGATAGATAGATAGATAGGTGATAGATAATATTTCATATATTATATTGGTTTCATTACTTTATTTCTAAATTATATACAATAGGTCTACTTTAATACAAAATGAATGATAGAAAGTAAATGAGAACTCCTTATACATGCCTGAACTTACGAAAACTCTTTCTAGCAGCAGGGGGCGACAATTATCCAAGAAAAACAGACATCATGAATCAGATATTAATTGTACACTGCCTGTCCAAAATAAAGTCACTGTTTGGGTTTAAATAAACAGATACTTATGAGCCTATGATTGGATCAGTATTGCAGTGAGTAATATGTTTCAGCTGGCAACAATTCTTTTAACCCTAACTGATGCAGTGTGTAGCTTCTCATTTCTTAAAAACCATGTCAGAAGACATATCCTGTGGTCGTGGAAAAGATGTTACTGTGTTTCAGAAGGGGCCGATTATTGGCCTGCATCAAGCAAAGAAAACAACAAAGGAGATGTTGAAATCACTGCAATTAGTTTAAGGACAGTGGTGAACCTTGAATGAACGTGATCGGAGATCACTAAAACGCTTGGTGAATTCACACCATAAAAAAACTGCAGTAGAACTCACGGCTATGTTTAATAGTGAAAGTAAGAGCATTTCCACATGCACAATGTGACGAGAACTTACAGGATTGGGACTAAACTTCTGTGTGGCCACAAGAAGCCACTTGTTAGTGAAGCTAATTGGAAAAAACTACTTCAATTTGCTTGCATAAAGATTGGATTGTGGAGCAATGGAAAACGGTCATGTGGTCTGATGAGTCCACATTTTCCCTATTCCAAAGCAATGGGTGGGTCAGGCTAAGAAGGGAGGTGCATGAAGTGATGCACCTGTCATGCATAGTGCCCACTGGACAAGCCTCTGGAGGCAGTGTTATGATCTGGGGTTGCTTCAGTTGGTCAGGTCTAGGCTCAGCAACATAATGCAGCAATAAAATCAAGTCAGCTGACTACCTGAATGCACTAAATGACCAGGTTACCCCATCAATGGATTTTGTATTCTGTATTGTATTCTGGATTTTACTATCAGCGAGCTGAATACTACTGCTGTTCCATTCACCTCTTAAGAATCGTATGCTGTTGGATATACGGTGCATTTCCAGTGGCTTTCTCTCCTTCAGCAATCTGCAAATTTAAAAAAAGCGCTGAGCGCTTCGACAGCACTAAAAGAGTGTATATTCCTGCTAAAGAGTATAGTTTCTCTATTAGAGCACTCACATTGACGTTGAACCTTTTTTTAAAGATGCGTCTTTATAAAGATGCTTTTTTGTCTTTGTGTGATTCCTGAATGCGGTCGTTATGTCTCTCCTTCCGACAGTCACTGGCGCTGCCTCACGTGTCTGGGCAGCAATCAATTTGCAGAGCAGCGGGCTGGACAACACCCAATACCTTTGCCAGATTTTACAATCTCAGGGTTGAGTCAGTCTCGTCCCGTGTTTTGTCAGGTAGAACTCGGTAATGCGGCACAACCGACCGTGTGTTCCACTTGCACACAGCGCCCTTCACCAAGTTGATCCAGTGCGCCTTTAATCCCAGGTAAGCCACTAGGCGTCGCTCCCTGGATGTTCTCCTCCCTAGCCTTCTGGCCGGCGAATTCAGCGGAGCAATTCGCGGCCAGACCCACTATGAGTCACAGGTGCTCTGTATGGGCTTAGTTCCCTTTTCAGGCAAACTCCCCTGTCGGTGGACCTGCGATTCCCTTGGGCAGCCCAGCTGCCCCGGTCGCCGTGCTTGTAGAGTCCCCCCTCATTAGGCTGGACCTACCACTGCGCCATTTCCCATGTACATCTTCACAACCCTCTTGGTGTATTTGCCACATGTTACCTCCCCCTAGACTGGGCAGGATGAGGCCTCCGCAGGGTCTTTTCCCCCTGAAAGAATAGGACCGGGAAAGACCGCCTTCCCCGACGCGTTTCATAGCGTTAAGATAGCCCCAGTCGCTTCACGTCCTATGTGAGAGACATAGTGAGAGAAAAGGCGCGGCTGCTGGGCTTGCTCCCATGCTAGTCATTTAGCGCCTGTTCTCCCCCTCAGGGGAAGGGGAACCTAAGGTCTGTATGCAATATCTCTTTGGGCGCGTTGGGGAGGGCTACGTGCAGTCGACACAGTTGCCTCTTGCACCGGTCTCGACAGTTCACTTAACACGGTCAGTGCGTGGCGTTTTTAGATGGGATCCCTTCTGTCACTTCATTCGACACAACATCGAGTGAGTGACAGAAGGGGAACGTCATGGTTACTGTTGTAACCTCCATTCCCCGAGGGAAGGATGGAGACATTGTGTCCCTCCTGCCACAGCACTAGACCTACCACTGTAAACGGCCGTACCTAATTTTCGGCTCCTCAGTGCAAAATCCTGACTGGCACTCGCTGCCCCGCTTCCCTTTATACCCGTATGTCCGGGGCGGGGCATGCAAATTCTGTCTGCCAACTTGACATTGGCCTTTTCTCAGGTTCAGAGGTACGTTTGGCATCCCAGGAAGACCCCTTGTGTCACTTCATTCGATACAACATCTCGTTCCTTCCCTCGGGGAAAGGAGGTTACAATAGTAACTATGACGTTCTCTGCTACATGTCCTATAACTATTTTACATGATGTGTGGCTTTTTATTGTGACACTTTAATTTAAATGTCTGCAGTATGAATGTGTCTGTTGTGTAAATGTAACTAGATTTGATGTTTTCTGTAGAAATTGTTGGAGTGGTGGTTGGATGTGCAAAACTGCCTCCACAGTACTACGGTGATTCTATGTGGCTGCTATGGCTTTGCTAGGTGTCGCATCCCCAATACTCTATGATATTCTGGTCCTTAAATATGGCTCTGGTACCTCCTTCAATTTAAATCTAAGGGATTATTTCACCCATTTTATCATCTAATAGATAAAAAAAGGTCTGATCTTCCTGGTCCATAGAACAGATAGTGTGGGACATGTTACACACCTATGTTTAATATCAAGGGTTAGGTTTTTCTTCTAATCCATAACACTTAAAATGAAAAAGAATAATGATATAATATTATTATATTATAGGGAGTAAGTGATGACAGAATTTTTATTTTTGGTTTAACTATCCCTTTAAATCTCATGATTGTAGACTTAGAAATCAATAATGGCTTATGAAATTGTGGCTTCCAGTGATGGCAACTTGACACTATGGTGGTCTGTAATGTGAGAGCATGTGTGTGTTTTTGTATGTGTGTGCAATTGGATGTGTTAGTGTCCCTAATAAACTTGGAGGTATCATATTATACACATGGTGAAATTAAAAGCCCCAGGTACAACAACCAGGTGTCAGAGATTAGATGTTTGTTGAGAGATCATTTTGGCCTGGAAGTCTTGGTGTGTGTGTAGTTAAACTGGTTATGGACACACCCTTAGGTCAGACTTAGGAGCAGCACATGGCTATGCCAAACTCTCATGCAAGCATGGATGGAAATTTGCGCATGCCTTGTATGGAGTGGTGGTGGCATAGTGGCTAAAGCACAGGGCTGTTAATCAGAAGGTTGCAGGTTCTAACCCCACGGCCACCACCATTGTGTCCTTGAGCAAGGCACTTAACTCCAGGTTGCTCCAGGGGGATTGTGCCTGTAATAATTGCACTGTAAGTTGCTTTGGATAAAAGCGTCTGCCAAATGCATAAATGTAAATGTGCAAGCAAGGAAATCTTTGAGACAACTTGACTTTGTTTATGTGTGTTGTGTGTACAAATGACTGAAAATATTTAGGTCATGTATATGCTCACCTAGAAGAAATAAATATTGCTCATTTAATTCCATCTAATCTTATTGCAGTCTATGAGAAACAACTGAGATATTGAAGAAATCTCATTCATGATGTTTCTTTCCTATGAGCAGATTTGATCACTACTTCACTGTTGTAATGTTTCACCCAATGTCCCCTCCTACAACCATATATTTTTTACAGCGAAATTTGGAACTTGGCCCACCATTCTTCTGGGACTCTCTCTCTGTAAGGACACTCATTGACTGATGTCAGTCACGTATAGCCGTGGATTATGTGTCTTTTATAGTATTTGCATATACCCTCTTGCGTTTGATTACTCCATCAGCACCATTACTGTGTTTGCAGTGTGACAAATATAGGGCTCTATTTTCGTGAGTGTGCAAAACACAATGCTATGCTCTACGACCGTGCGCATCATCTTTACTAATTTTCATGAGAGTACTAATTTTAAGCGCAATTTCGTGCCAGTGCAAAGTGCAAGTGGGTGGGAGTGTTTCATCTATCTGTGGGTGTATGCTTGCAAACTGTGTGTGTATTGTATGTAAAATGAAGTGGCACAAAGCGCAATTTGCTATTTTCCTGATAAATAGGTAATTGCACTAAGACGTTTAATAAGCCCGTCTGTTTTAAGCAAGTCCCTGTCCAAACTTTGAAAATACAGTGGAACATCAAATTATGTCCATGATCACAGTTGTAGCCATTTTATGAAAAACATATTTATGAGATTTGTGTTTAACTATCTTTAGGTCATCTATTTTTAGGTTTATTTTTCAATTATTATTATTATTTGTATATTTACAGCTGTATTTATGACCTAATTCATATTGGTATTTTTCCACCTGTTGTCGAGTGATTTTTAAGTTTCTGCAAAAGGGGCTGGTGGCAGAAGTTGGAGTGAGTAAAATGTTTGTATTTTGTATGAATTTTTATTCTTCATTATTTTCATTTCATTGAGTTGTAATTTGAAGTTACATTGTAAATTGAATTTAATTTAAAAAAATAATAATTTGAATAAATTCATTAAATTTTTCAAAATAAGCTGGTTGAAGTGGAGTATGTTGCTATAGAATCACTATTAATACTTGATGTGATTTAATACTTGCAATGATTTGTGTGTCTTGCACTTGACCCAGACCATAAGCTCTTTGCACATGCAATTTAGCTAAACCCACTTGCGCCTAGACTTAGAGCTTGCACGAAAATATAAAAACGTAATGGCGAGTTACGGGCTGTTCGCACGTACGTTGAGGCCATGTAAACACGCACTGGATGGACATCTTTGATCGTTGTGCCACAACCAGGGTTGGGGAGTAACAAAATACATGTAACGGGATTACGTATTTAAAATACAAAATATAAGTAACTGTATTCCACTACAGTTACAATTTAAATCATTGATATTTAGAATACAGTTACATTCAAAAGTATTTTGATTATGAAGAGATTATTTTGCATTTTATTGTCATTTGTTTCATTAAATATTTAGTCCTTTCAGATGGAAAAATGTATACATTATGTGATCCAAAGTGCATTTGAACAGCAGTGAAACACTTTCTTGTGATGTTACATTCATACGAGCAGACAGAGAAGAAAGTTTGAAGTATGTTTGGATCAAAAGAAATAGAAATAAACCTTGTATAAATTGTCAGCTTTATGTTGCATTTATTTAGACACTGTTTTAAATGTAAAAGAACTTTAATATTTATAAACACATCTCGAGACACCTGTGTTCTGTTTCACCATTCGTTTCACTGCATCAAGCTTTTTCAGCGCTAATCGACATTCTGATGAAGTTCAGGTTGAAAAGAGTACTTAATGTGACTTTTACACATGATTCCAGATAATTTTTCACCTGGCAAAGTTTGAGCGCTTCATATATGGTGAGCCAATGTATTTTTCCCCCTTTTGCTCTGGTGTGCAGACAATAATTACACAGGTTAAATGCTGAATCATTTAAAAATCAAAGCATCCTGAAGAAGTCCTATAATCCGTGGCATTCGCTGCCTTATGGAATGTAAACCTGCCCATGCAGAATTATGCATTTTCCATTAATTAATAATAGGCTACTACAGTATGTGGCAGGCAGTGACTGAGAATATTTTTGTTTGACTTTAATGTGATTTTATCATTTGAAGATCTATGTATTGTGCAATTTAGGCTCATAGCTCACTGTGCACTTTATTCCCTGCTTTCTGAGATTGTGTTTGATGCATCCATGGCAGTAAATGTTCTATATTCCCGAGTCTCGACAAATAACACAATAATCAATCGTGAACTCTCGCGGTTAATCAAATATTACAAAAGGTTACCGTGCACATTTTTAGGGTATTAAGGCATCTTTCTCTTTTAAACTCTAATTAAACATTAACTGCATGCAGGACTTAAACTTTTTAAAGTCCTCTATACTGTTTCATGAATTCCATCGCTTATATGAATTTAAACCATCAGCTTTGTACACAGCCATTATAAACTGCACCTTATCTTTGTGTTTGGAAGCGTTTTGTAAATCAGACGCTGATCTCTGTAGTCTTTCAAATAAACACGCTACACCTGTGAGATACAGATTCCCAGAGCGCACACTAAAGTGCCTGTATTCGCACTGCTGTCGTCCAGCGTGCATTTGGCCGAATAAATAGCATTTCACATAAGGCTGATATTTACGTGGATTTATAATAGGTATCTCAAAATGAATAAATAATTGATTTCGAGCTCAGGGCCCTTTGGGTTTAGAGGCCCCAGGGCAACGGCCCAATCGGTCCAGTGGTTCATTCGTCCCTGACTATAGTGCACAAGTCGTATGAAAAATTATGTTGCTTCACTGTATTGCATAGTTGTAGAACATGCAGGGACGTGTCCCTATATCTTTCAATAAAAGTTCGTCCCCCACACTTTTTCACTGGGTACATGTGTTTAGCTGTGTATTTATACAGCAAATGTGCATATGTGTAAATGCAGACATTAAAGATCACTGGTCTGTCTCTTAAGAGATAGCTGCTCAACCATGTAGGCCTACATTATGTTAACAAATGGAACCTTATTGTAAACTGTTACCAAAAAAAGTTACCATGCTAAAAATTGTAGCATGTTTAAATTAAAATAATTAAAATAAACGAAGACTAACCAATTTCTTGCAAGTTCTTTAAGACAAAGTATTAAGTAAATATATGTACAGTATGGTTATAATTTAATGTTTGTTTAAATGTATCATGATTAATCATGATTAATCACAGAAAACTGCCTCATAGCCCTAAAAATATATATCTATATAACAAATTCTGCCTCATCCAGTCTGGCCATCAAACTAACATGAGTGCATACAAGTACAGTATGCCATAAATACGATTACATAAAAGACAAGCCAAAACAGAAAACCTGGTTACTTTTTTCTGGTTTTACATTGAGCATTCTGTCCCCCTCACTTCTGAAATGATTGCTATGCCCCTACTGTATTGACATCACTGAACGCTTTTGTAAAATGGAAAAGGGCAGTGTGAACATTCTTTAAAATACCTGCTTTTGCGTTCCTCTGAAAGAAAGTCAAATGGGTTTGGAATGACATGGGGTGAATAAATATGGACAAATGAAGACTGTTTTAATTTCTTATAACCTCTGCTTGTTATGAGGAATTTAATTCCAATGTAATTGAAATCCAATGTAGAAACCTAGTATTTTATGCAAAATGGGTGTTGATGTGATTGACCTTGTAGATCAGTGGTCCTTAACCTTTTTGACCCCAAGACTCCCCATTTTTCAAGACAATATTCTGCTGTAATGATGACAAACATCTTGTTTTCAAATTTTATTAACAGAAACGTCTTGGTTACTGTCGTAACCTCCATTCCCTGATGGAGGGAATGAGATGTTGTGTTGATGTAGTGACACTAGGGGTTGCTCTTGGGAGCCCCAAACACCTCTGATCTTTGAGAAAATGCCAATGGGAATTGGCAAGTGGAATTTGCATGCCACTCCTCCAGACATACGGGTATAAAAGGAGCTGGCTCGCAAACACTCATTCAGGTTTTGTGCTGAGGAGCCGAGACAGGGTCCCGGACATTTCAGCGGGTAGTACAGCATTGTGGCAAGAGAAACACAACGTCTCATTCTCTCCATCAGGGAACAGAGTTTACGACAGTAACCAAGGCGATCCCTATCTGTCACTCACTCGGCGTTGTGTCGATGTAGTGACACTAGCGGTCCCTATACAAAATGTCACAACTAGCTGAACAGTGTTACGTGAACTGCCGAGCAGTGATGCAGTCAAGTAAGGCTCTTTATTTCTCTGCCTTCAACATTCTGCGTGCACTCTTCTCAGTGCTTTTCTCAATTCAATTAAACTTCTCTGAGCCTTCAGCTTCACAATAAAATAAAACACTCAATAAGACATGGCAGTCACTGGTCACTTGTGTCTTTCTCTCTCTCCCGTCTGGCGGTGACGTGGTCGTTTATATGCCGCTCTCCACATGCTCTCTGGAATTAGAGACAGGTGTTAGACATAATTTAGCCCAGGTGCAAGTGCCTTTACCACTTTCTCTCACTCCGGATGGGCACTTGACCACGCCACCGCTGCCACACAGACAAAAATATCTCATTCTGCGTTTCGGTGATAGTTAAGACTTGGTGTGCTTCTGTGATAAATAAAAATTGCCTTGCATAGGCTGAAAAATACTTGATTTCTATCAGAAGTCCCATCTGGGCTTGTTTTGTACATCAAATATTGCTAAGTGCTCCTTTCTCCATCATTGTATCACAGACAGGGAAGTGCTGTCAGAGATTCTGTTATTTACTGAGATAAAAACCTCTGCAGCTCTATCATAGGAGAGAGCGTAACAGTCAGCAAGCGTGTGCCGACCGTACCGCCCATAGAATATCAATGGACCACCGCGTTATGCTGTTTTATGCTAAGCTTATAGGCACTGTTGTGTGTCTGTTTGTCTCATGTTCATCAGTGTAATGTCTCCCTTCACACCAGAGTTTATGCTGCATTAACGGTAAATGTTTGTGGCATGGGGGGCGTGGTCATGTGTCGGTCTGCGGGAGAGCGAGAGCGGTAAGGGTTGTCACCTGGTTTGTCGTGCTTGACGGACACACTCTCTCTCTCGCTCTCGACATTTGGCGTCCCTTAAATGTCTCTCTCCGTATCACTATAACAGGACACAGGTGTTAGAGGTAATTACAAACCAGGTGACAAGCCTTACCGCTCTCTCTCTCCCGCAGACCGACACATGACCACGCCCCCATGCCACAATGTTTTATCGCAATTAAGAAAAATCAATGCTTTTTAAAGTAATCGCATGCGTTAACATGTTCATTTTGACAACCCAAATATAGACATTAACCCTATAGACATTGACATTTTTTAGTGCATTGCAAACACTGTAAATATCAGGCTTACAATGAAACACATTTCGTTTCTCATTTCTCATAAAGCACAAGTCACTGGATTGTCATCACCAGGCAATACGGTGAAAGAAAAACGAAGCCATTGGGACTTATGCAAAGACGTTTAGTTAATTATGAATTATTACAATTATTATATTCTAAGACCCAATCCAAAACTGAGAGTTGAAATGAGAGGTGGTCTCAATCAGTACAGGAAGCCATAAGTTATCAGAGTAATGTGAACCATAGACTCCCGGTGCAATATTTATGTTCATTTCAAGTGTTCTAGCCTAAACATATGACGTAGAGCTGATCTTTACTCCCTCACTCTGACAAGCCATTAGAGTTCTCTATCTTTCGCTCCATCAGTACTGACAAAACACTCTCGTGGGATTCTCCTAGCTCCCCTCCTTTGGCTAGTGTGGCCTGAACCCTGACACTTAACATTCTTTTTCTTCTCTCACTTTGTTCCTCGTGAGAGTATCTAACAATTTGGAGTGTGGCGAGGGAAAAGTCGACAAACCTCGCAGCTGCGACAACACTCAGAGACCTGCCCACAGATGGCTGACAAGGCGAGAAAACACCCTACTACCTTGGGTGTGAGTTTGGATGTGTTTGTGTTTAATCTCTGACTATCTTACACACTTACATGCATATAATAAACCAGAATTATAGATAAGCCCAAGATTTCTCTTTTGACTCTCTTTGACTTGGGTTTGGTCACACTAATAAAAATGTACCATGATATTACCATGTCTTTTTTTACATGTGCTATGGTAATACCATGTTTTTTGTACAATAGTTCTAGCATATTTTTGGACATATTCCATAGTAATGCTATTGTTTATGGTATGTATTGTTTATGCACAATAGTAATACCCTGTTTTTAAACTAGTACCATAGTAAGACCTTTTTGAACATACTATGGTAAAACTATTTTTTTTAACATGTACCATGGTAACTCCCGGCTGGAGCAGCTGCCCCCGTGACCCGACTTTTACTGCAACCATGACAGTAACCATGTTGATTTTGTGGTTATTGTGATTAGTATGGCTAATAAGTATTATTATTATGGTTACGGTTGTAAAATAATGATAGCTATTTAAGGACAAACCTGTTGAAGTGTTTACCAAATAGATTGTTCTTTTGATTTGTCAGTAATATTTGTTTTCTGAACAAAGCAAATACCGAACCATACCGAAACCGTGACCCTAAAACCTTACCACAAACCAAACCGTGAGAAATTTGAACCATTACACAGCTACATTGGATCTGGTCTTAACTCCAACTCTAGCTTTAAGTGTGCCCATTTCGATAAGATTAATGTTGGTTTAATTTAAAGCTTTAGTTCCTGTACATTATATTTTGTAATATGATATGTAATTCATCCCATAGATAATTATTTTATCTCAGGTTCAATAGAAAGAGCAATCTGTAATACCATATAAATGCTGACATGCTTTCTCTTAAAATGATTAGAGTACAACACAATTCCACTTTGTATTGTTTTATTTCAGGTACAGTCATTCTAGCACCAAATTTTGACCCACAAATTTTAAGTTAAACTTTTTCATTTTCTGGAGTTGAAGTCAATATAAAATAATTGGGGTGAAAAACTGAAACACGATAATACATGTTTAAAAGTAAAATGTTTCTGTTGTCTCAGTGGTTCCTCAATGTATTGAGCAAATCTACTAAGATATTACATTAATCAACAGAACGGAGAGTAAAAACTAAAGGTAAACCTAACTGGTCCAGTGTCCCATGGCTGAATCCAGTCACAATTTCTATTACGAGTAATGTTTTTCTTTGTCTTATTACTACAGTGTAGTAGCAAATGTAGATACAAAAACTCTCATCCACCCCAAAAAAACAAAAACAAAAAAACTTTAATAATCATTGCAGGTCATTCAAACGATTAAGTCAGTCACTCAATCAATCAATCCATAAACACTATATCTAAATATCCATAACAAAAATATTACAAAAGAGCATAATACTGGTTTACAAAAATGGCGAAGCTATAACTCGATCCAGAAATGTCTCCGATTCCAAATATCATTCAAATAACTTTTAGCTCTCACCCTGAGCGCAAATGGGCTTTGCTGTATATTTAAAGAGATAGTCCACTCAAAAATGAAAAGTTTAGACGTTAGAGGAGATGTTCGGCAAAATGTTGGCCACAGGCACCATGCACTTTCAATGCATCTTTTTTTCCATACAATGACAGCATTGATGAGTTATGCTAACATTTTGCCTTACATCTCCCTTCCTGTTCCATGTAAGAAAGAAAGTCTGGAGGTTTTGGAAGTAAAATTTCATTTTTGGGTGAAATATCCCTTTAACAATCTGTTGGATTTTACTTTGTGGGTTGTTTGCAGCAATGAAATGGAGTTAATGTCATTCATTACTTTGTCACACAATAGTATTAACAAAATTTTACAAGACTATTAACTAGTCATATCATATTGTACACAAAGTCAAACATATAGAACATAGTCATTTCAGTACACATGATTCGTTAGACATACAGCCTAGAAACTCAAACAACCCAACACAAACAAGAACACAATTCCCATCCATTGCGATTCTTTATGGTGTGGTTTGATTTCATCTCAGCTGAAAGCTGTGGACCATTGGCAGCAATAACTCATCATGACTAAAATGGTTCTTTTGCATAATTACATGATGTTCATATTATAAATGTCATTGCTATCATAATCGTAATAATTACTGTCATAACTGGCATCATTACCAATCATCGATCCCATTTAAACATTCTGCTTTTACAGTATAACATACAATGATCTTTCATATATGTAGAAACTAAGCGTGTTCATTTATTGGACATTTGCTGGAAAGGTAGGATGATTACTTGACCAATTATGTTAACTCCATTAATTATCCTGAATCAAGTGTTTGCTTGTTCTGTATGAACATTTTTGATTGTATTTACATGAAAATTAGGGATTTTGAGTCTTCACTTGGTCTCCATTTGTGCCTGCTGATGGCCATGGGCTATACAGTATGCAGTATATTGAGGGTTTAAGTAACAGGGACTGAGTGTGTCACTCAGACCTCTCCATGGTAGAAATGGTTGTTCAAAGCTCAGTGTCTGCCGTCTTGGTAGTAGAGTGACCATTGGTGGCAGCTGGAGGAGTTTGGGTCTTCACTGTCTCTTGGGACTCTCCATTAAGACTAGGCTTCTCCTGGAGCTCAGGTTGGTTCAGAGGTGCCACGGACACAAGAGTGTTTCCCTGGTTCTCCTCATCAGCTATGAATGACTCAGCCTGTGGGAACATATGAAACACACACATGTGTAAATGACGGGTGTTGTGTGGCAGTTCAATTTCTTAATTGGAAACTAATAGGATGTAGGTTCAAATCCCACATGTGGTAAACAATGTACTATCTCCATTGTGCTTTTGAGTAAGGCACTTAATCCCAGGACTATTTCCAAAGCAAAGTTGTATTGCTCAAAGGTGGTTCTTTCATAACTCAGTGAGGTAAAAGCAACTTTGTCTTGGACATTTCTCCTAAAATGAAAATAAAAGCATTAATCATCATTATCATTAGCTTTTCATTTTTCAAATTGGAGAGAAAAAATTTGAAATAGGACAGGGGGAATCAATCGAATATTCACAATATAATTGGGTTGATTTAGCTGACGATATAAATATTGCGATAATGTGCTTTTTATTTGGCCATTAAGTTTCATAATGAGCAATTAGTAGACTAATTTCATGATACTTCAGTGCTGCACAATTAATCAAAATAACATAAAACTGGCAATATGGTCTTATGTGATTATAAAACTGCAAAAGGCTGCGATTAAAGACATAAACATGTGCTGTAACCTAATATCCATACTTCCATCCATACAAATTTTTCTGATGCATCTTCAAAGCTCAAACATCAAATATATTTTGTTGATCCACTTTGTGCTTTTGACATCATATGGCTTATGAAATCCTGCCCTATGAATGTATGGATCAATGTAACACTTTCTATTTTTATATGGTATACCTCAATCTGAAGTGTGCACTAATTTTTTCAATTTTATTTTTGAAGTTTCATCGTTTGACATTACGAGAGAGAAAAACAGCATAAAGGTTTTGGCAGGGAGATTAAACAGTGAGTGTTTCACAAGCATATGTTGTATTTCTAAACATTAGATGGGGCGTGTGCGAGAGGAACTACACTGTACTGATATGCTGCCAATTGTTTCCCTCTTAATTACGAACTTGGCAACACTTCTCTACCAAATATTCTGTACTTTATAATTAAAATGAGCACACACTAACACATTCAAAATAGGAATTTGAATGGGAACACTGGGGAAGTTGTCATTTTGGGGTTTTAGACAGCAGGAAAAGCTTTGGAGGATTTTTAAACCCTAACCTAACCCTAAATGTTGAAATTTGCACCCAAGACTAACAAATGTTGATCACAGTTCAAGAGTAGTGCATTAATTTCTTTAATAAATAAATACTTGCTCAATAAATTGCTTAAAGCTGAAGTGTGTCATTTATTACTACATAGTGTCATTAAATGAAAAAATTGTTTTCAAGCAGGTTTCCTGAACACTTCCCTGTCTACCATTGGTGGACAAAAAGATTGTCCCGCCTCAAAATGCTCAAACAAACAAATAAATAAAAATCACTTAAGCTTTAAGAGGAGGTTAAACAATTTCATATTGAACATGTTTACCATAATATGGGTGCTTTCTTTTCAAAAGTTGGGCATATTTTATGGTAAACGGTCTGCACTTATATAGCACCTTTTCAAACGTATTGGTATTCAAAGCGCTTTACACTGTGTCTCATTCACCCATTCACACACCAATGACAGCAGAGCTGCCATGCAAGGTGCTAGCCTGCCATTGGGAGCAACTTGGGGTTCAGTGTCTTGCCCAAGGACACTTCGGCATGTGGAGTCATGTGGGCTGGGAATCGAACCACCAACCCTGTGATTAGTGGCCAACCCGCTCTACCAACTGAGCCACAGCCGCCACAATTTTAGATGCTACACTAATGATCAGGTCTCTGTAGGTTTTTTTTTACGGCATCTGGAGTTCAATAAATGTGTCTTTTTGGGCTGGTACTCACCAATTTTATGCCATTGGGACTGGTTCTGCGATGGCACTTAAAATAGTATGTGGCAACTACAATGGCAGCAATAAGTAAGCCAGTGACCAGAACAGACACAAAAACAGCAGGCGAAGACTTTGCTTTCTCTTCATCTTGCTATAGAGAAACACATAAACACAAAGATATTAGCACAGATATCAAAAACAAACAAGAATACACAGCATTTTGTTTCAATTTTCGCATATATCTAATCATGCAATGTCAATTTAGTTTGGGTGTCCCCTAACAAGCAGGCAAAAACTAAATGAACCCACCTTCTCCCCAATTGTCATTCTCATTACTGTAATGTGAAAAAACAATGATAAATTACTACATATTAAGTATTTCTCCATCATGGTCGTAAAATAAATGTCACAATGCAAAACAAATACAGTAGACTTCATTTTCTTATTGCTAGATGTTGATTTGTAAAATGCGACCTGGACATAAAAGAGGAAGTGAACAGGAAGATATCTTTGTTGTTTAGTACCTTTCATAACCAAACACAAAAGAGTTTAGGTCATCATGTGGACTATATGTGGGCATACAGAACTATGCCAATCATAATAATAATAATAATAATAATAATAATAATACAAATTGTTCCCCATATACTGATCCAATATCAGAATGGCTCTATCAATAAAATAAAAAAATAAATAAAACACATTTTCTAACTAAAAGAATAGAAAATTGACCATGAATTAATTTTAAGTTTTGATACATAGTATATCATAAAATGTCAAAACTTAATTAAATGTGAAAATACTAAGCCACTAAAAATGACCCTAAAGTTTTACATCTTAACTGAAATCAATTTTATTTAAAAACTAAATTAACCATAAAAACCCTGACTGGCTGTAGAAACTTTCAATAGTCTCATATCTGGTCATGCCAGCACTCATCATCTCATAATTTCCCCACACTTCCTGTCTCTAACCTCTGCCCTGGGTTCATAACCGCATGACAACACTCAGAGGAAGCCCACCTTTTCTCCCACGCATTCATATTTTATATTTATAGTGAAAGGCAAAACAGGATCTCGTTAATCTGACTGCACAGACATCAACAACTAAAACTGCCTTGCTAAACTTCATCCTTTCAGACACAAAGCTTCCTTCCTTTTTAATGTGCACAGACAACAGCGACTGAGAATATAACTACTGAAGTCATTCTGTCCATTGGTGTAGGTTGCCAAGTAGCCTTTGACTTATAGTTTTACCTGAAGAGATACAGTAGAGTGTAAATTAAATTGTGTTCACTCCGAAAACATTTTTGCATCTGTCTACGGTTCTTTTCATTTATTAAATCAGAAAAATACAGTTTGAGGCAGAACTCAGCTAAACATTCACTAAGTGTCTTTTTATTTCTCAAATGATCAGATCAACATTCCACATTTTTTGGACCATTCAATTTTTTTTCCACCCAGAATTGTAGTCCAGAGAACCAAAATCACCTCCGATATTGACTCCGGATTTGAGATGGGGCTGTTCTCCATTCTATATTTGTGTTTCATATCAGCGGAGCTCAAGGACTGGTCCACTGTATAGGTTTCTGATTGTTGAGGCATGGACGTAGCAGTGATGACTGAAGAAGGTGCTGCTGATGTCTGGGAGATGATCGTGGCACTAATGGTAGGAGAAGAGGGGACTGTCGTGATTACTGTAAAAGCCAGAAATTAAGGGGAGGTTGTCATTTAAATACAGCAAAGATCTGAGCAATTTTTCTGAAATCATGCAAAAGCCCTCCCAAATACACACATACATTGCACATATTTTTGAGCCAGGAAGATCTTGAATGCAACTTCCAAAAAATTTGTCTTTGACAAATAAGTTATATAAATTTTACAGATCTTTATTATAAAGCATTTAAACAATGTTTTCCATGCTTGTTCAATGAACCATAAATCGTCGTTAAGACACTAACAGCTTGCAGACGGTTGGCATTTAAGGTCACAGTTATAAAAACTTAGGACATTAAAGAGACCTTTCTACTGACTCTGAAAAACACCAAAAGAAAGATGCCCAGGGTCCCTTCTCATCTGCGTGAACGTGCCTTAGACATGCTGCATGGAGGCATGAGAACTGCAGATGTGGCCAGGGCAATAAATTGCAATGTCTGTACTGTGAGACGTCTAAGACAGCACTACAGGAAGACAGGAAGGATAGCTGATCGTCCTCGCAGTAGCAGACCATGTGTAACAACACCTACACAGGAACAGAACATCTGAATATCATACCTGCGGGACAGGTACAGGATGGCAACAACAACTGCCTAAGTTACACCAGGAATGAACAATCCTTCCATCAGTGATCAGACTGTCTGTAATAGGCTGAGAGAGGCTGGACTGAGGGCTTATAGGTCTGTTACCAGACATCACTGGCAACAACGTCGCCTATGGGCACAAACCCACCTTCGCTGGAACAGACAGAACTGGCAAAAAGTGCTCTTCACTAACGAGTCATGGTTTTGTTTCACCAGCGGTGATGGTTGGACTCAAAGGAATGAGCATTACACTGAGGCCTGTACTCTGAAGCAGGATCGATTTGGTGCATCATAGTCTGGGGCAGTGTGTCACAGCCTCATCGGACTGAGCTTGTTGTCATTGCAGGCAATCTCAATGCTGTGCGTTACAGGGCAGATGTCCTCCTCCCTCTTGTGGTACCCTTCCTCCAGGCTCATCCTGACATGACCCTCCAGCATGACAATGCCACCAGCCATACTGCTTGTTCTGTGGGTGATTTCCTGCAAGACAGGAATGTCAGTGTTCTGCCATGGCCAGCGAAGTCTGGGACATCTGGGACCTGTTGGATCGGAGGGTGAGGGCTAGGGCTATCCCCCCCAGAAATGTACGGGAACTTGCAAGTGCCTTGGTGAAAGAGTGGGGTAACATCTTACCATAAGAACTGGCAAATCTGGTGCAGTCCATGAGGAGGAGATGGACTGCAGAACTTAATGCAGCTGGTGGCCACACCAGATACTGACTGTTACTTTTGATTTTGACCCCCCTTTGTTCAGGGACACATTACTCCATTTCTGTTAGTCACATGTCTGTGAAACTTGTTCAGATTATGTCTTAGTTGTTGTATTTTTTATGTCCATACAAATATTTATACATGTTAAGTTTGCTGAAAATAAAAGCAGTTGAAAGTGAGAGGACGTTTCTTTTTTGCTGAGATTATATATATATATATATATATATATATATATATATACTACCAGTCAAAAGTTTTGAAACACTCACTGATTCTTATATATATATATATATATATATATAATTTTTTCACATTTTAGAATAATAGTCATCAAAGTCATCAAAACTATGGAATAACATAAAAGGAACTATGGGAATTATGTTTTGACTAAACAAAATCCTGAATAAATCAAAACAGTTTTATATTTTAGTATCTTCAAAGTAGTCACCCTTTGCCTAGAATTTGCAGAAATTTACTCTTGACATTTTCTCAACCAACTTATAGAGGTATCACCCTGGGATGCTTTTTAAACAATATTTCAGGAGTTCCCATCTATATGCTGTGCACGTATTGGCTGCTTTTCTTTATTATTTGGTCCAAGTCATCAATTCCAAAAACGTTATTTTTAATTTTTTATTAATTTTTAGTTTTATAATGAAATAAATTAATATGGTGGCACAAGGATATTTTTGTCTACAAAACTAATTTCAAACATTTAAGCATATGCCTTCAGATCAAAAGATTTTTAAGATCATGAGAAACATTTCAGTCAAGTGTTTCAAAAGTTTTGCACGGTAGTGTATATATACATACATTTAAACCACCTGCCTAATATTGTGGAGGTCCCACTTGTGCCACCAAATAGTGCCAACCCACATCTCAGAGTAACATTCTGAGATGTTATTCTTCTCACCACAATTTTACAAAGCAGTTATCTGAGTTACCGTAGACTCTGCCAGTTTAAACCTGTCTGGCCATTCTCTGATGACCTCTCTCATCAACAAGGTGTTTCCATCTGCAGAACTGCTGCTCACTAGATGTTTTTTTGTTTTTGGCACCATTCTGTCCGTCCGGCACCAACAATCATCCATGCGATTATCTAATCAGCCATTCTTGTGGCAGCAGTGCAGTGCATAAAATCAAGCTTCACACCAACCATCAGAATGGGGAAAAATGTGATCTCAGTGACTTCCACCGTGGCATGATTGTTGGTGCCGGACTGGCTGGTTTGAATATTTATGTAACTGCTAATCTCCTGGGATTTTCACGCACAAGAGTCTCTAAAGTTTACTCCGAATGGTGTCAAAAACAAAAAACATCCAGTTAACTGCAGTTCTGTGGAAGGAAATGCCTTACATTTACATTTATTAATTTGGCAAATACTTTTATCCAAAGTCTTGTTGATGAGAGAGATCAACAGAGAATGGCCAAAATGGTTTGAACTGACAAAGTTTACAGTAACTCAGACAACTGTTCTGTACAATTGTGGTGAAAAAAATAGCATCTAAGAATGCGATTCTGAGATGCGGGTTGTCTCTGTTTTGGTGGCATGAGGGGGACCTTCATAATATTAGGCAGGTGGTTTTAATATTGTGGCTGATCGGTGTATATATAGATGCCCATATTTTTTATTGAAGGGATGTCATTATTGCAATACTATGAATTCTGATTGAATGAACAACAATAACATCAACAACAAAACTGCATTTTTGTAGGGAGATCTTACCTAGAGTGCTCGTACTCATGACAGGACTTTCGGTAAGGTTATCAGTCCTTTGTTGTGCTGGCTCTGTTTTTCCTAAAACACTGGGTGTGATGCTAGCTAGATCTGATACTGCATGGGTACTAGGCATAGGTGTACCTGTCAATTGGGGATCCTGGGCCTGACAACCTACAAAGAGACATAGATGATCAAGATATCAAATAAGACATGAATTAGCTTTGAACTCCCATCTCACCTTGGGAAATTATATAGCTTCATGTTATACATCAATAATGAATAAGATTGCAGAATTTTTGCAGTTCTCATCAAAGGTTGGCTCAGAGCAGCAACTACATTTTGATCATATTCATTCCACTCTGAAAAGAATTTCAATTGGTGGACCTTATTGTGCACATATATAAGGCCACATGCCCAAACCTTAAGAGGCTCTGTAGACACGTGTTTTTTAATGCTATTGTTTTTTGTCATTTTCTTTAAGAAATCTGTGTGGTTGTGCCAATTAACAGTTTTACTGCAAAAACTTAGCAGCAAACTTCCTTTTTTATGTTAAAAATACATTCTTCTAATCAAGCTTGACATGTAAAAACACTTATAAGTAAGCCATTCATAGGTTGAAAGACAGTGACACTATCAAAACATTGCTCTGTTTGTTTAAGCATCCTGACCAGCCCAACACACACATTAACTCAACCAATAACATGAGTTTGCTTTGGGATTATCCGTTTGCTTGGCCAATGACAAACAAGGGGAGCCTTCAAGAAAGCTTTTTGAAAACAGGGGTTGTCCCAGGGGTTGATTTTTATTCAAACTAACAGATTTCAACAAAAAACATTTTTTTCAAATTAAAACTAATTTGGAAACTTTTACCAGGCTTTTATTATTTGCTTTTGGTACTTTTAAATGCCTTTTATGTACAGATTTTAGCCTTGTCCCAGACTCAGACTTTCAAAATCAAACAATAAAACTAGATTATAAAAATACAAAGAACATGCTTAATATTACGATAATCTAAAGACTGAAAAAAGTTTAATGCTTTTAATGCTTACACTGTTAAAATTACATATTTTGTGACAGTTACTACAGTTGTGGTATAATTTCCTCCACACCAAACAATTTTGATATATATACGTATATATATATATATATATATATATATATATATATATATATATATATATATATATATATATATATATATATATATATTTTTTTTTAAGTTTATCTACTTGTTTACCAAGTCAGGAAAGTGTCATTGGAGTTCATGCTTAAGATGAATTATGAGACAAGTGATGTCTGAAGAAAACAAAGAAAATAAAAAAAATAATTTCCAATCAAAATCTAATTTTAAATTACACTTAAAGTGTGAAAATATTATTTAATTGTGTGTGTTTAGGAATAGGGTGCATAAAATAGTAGCTATGAAATTAGCCTTAGCAAGGCTGCAATTGTATTTAAAAAGTCATTTTCACTACAGAACACGAAACAATGCAGTGTGAATTTTCATAACTTTCAGAAAGAAATAAACATTTCATAAATCTCCTGTGATGCATGTTACTACACTGTTGGACATTGTTAGCAGACAAAATAAAAAAAATAATAATGTTTTAACAAACTTTACTCTCTAGAAATCCACAGTGCTAAAATTTAATTACAGAGGACAGACAGTTAGGCAAAAACCTAGAGCTTGAATTTCATCCAGGGTATTCGTACCAACATTCTCTCTTCTATCATGCAATCACTGAGGGCTTACAGGGTTTGACCTGAGTTTCAGATCCTCCCTATCCAGGGCCTGACACACTCTCCCTGTGTTTGCTAGCATGAGGGTGGTAGGTGCACTGTGAGGTTGTGTGGAGGTTAAAAAAGCCTGACCGTTATTCAAGACCCTTGTGTCTCCACCCTCTCCAAAAATGTGTCCTGTTTGCACAGCCACTCGACTTTATTAATAGCTTTGGCAGGAGGGCAATGCTCACAATGCAGACTAAGCAAATAAACAATCACACCAAACAGGTTACAACCTTTGGCTTTGCAGTACATTATGACACTCCTCAGGAAAGCATTTTTCTTGAGAGGTGGTATGCAGGAAATCTATGAGGAAATGGAAATGATGCTCTAAAGCTCATTTGTATTGGGTGTTGCATCCTCTGGGGCCTGTGTAACAAACCACACATGTATACTATAACATAAGGAGATTACTATTTTCTCTTTGATCTTTAAATTGAATTGGTTAAATAAAGATGAGATATATAATGCAAACTTTATTTGAACTTTGATTTAATTTAATAGATTGCCTGTTTTGTTATACTCTTGACCATGTATGCAGATTGGCTGGACCAGAGTTATGTAAATAAAGAAGCACGATTATGATACCACTGTTGTCATGTTTTATTGCAGATTTGTTTTTCATTATTCAAATTTTTTTTATGTAAACTTCAACAGTTTTGGGGATTTCAGATTTTCCCCATTTAAGTGTCCCACTGCTAAAAAACATGTGTTGACATGGTAGTACAGGAGTTCTTGGCATTAAGAATTTGAGCAGCTGAGCTCTAAATCTAGACCAATTCCAGGTGCCATTAAGGACCATAGCAAGTGTCGACATTAAACTCGTTGTCACTTAGGCTTCAGAATGCCGTCTTTAACTCATGCTGGGTGGTCCATGTTGTCCTAACAAGCAATAGTAAAACAAATCTGCCACACCTAGCTACTAAAAAGATTCCACATTTAGTTTAACAGGTGCGACTGTATCATCAATGTCAATACAATGTAAGGCAGCTATACAGGAACAATAAGGACAATTCTGCTCAATGATTTTTCACATTTATAATTTGCAAAAAGAACCATGGTATTACTGTTTCTTTGGTAACATGCTAAAACCATGGTTTGGGGGCATGGCACCATGGTAGTCACATTTGTTTTTTTGGACATGTATCATGACAACACCATTGTTTTGTGGAAGTGGTACCAAGTACTATGGTAATACCATGATATTGTGGGCAACTACATGATAATACCATGTTTTTTGGAAATCAGTCAGAAGCCTTTTCTGTTGAAAAAACATAAAATCTGTGATCCATTAAGCTAAGTTCTCTTTGTGTTCCACAGATTATGATTCCAGTGACAGCTCACTTTCTCTTTTTGTCCTAAAGTATTGCACTCACTCTTAGCCTTCTGTGATTTTAAAGGTGCATGACCACCATATTGGCTGACTGAGCACTCACAGCATGGTGCACCCCTCTCTCGTTTTAGATACACCCTGTATCTCATAGGGATAGCGAGCTAGATACTGTGCGTGGCTGGCCATATATTTTAATTGGCTGAACTGGGCATGCATCCTACAGCTCTTAAAAATATTAATAAAACTTATGCATACTTCTGCTGGCCAAAAGCTGACATGTTTATTGATACAATAACTGTTAGGAAGAATGTTCCTTCTTCGACTAATTTCACATAAACACAACCTGTTTCTTCCAACTTACTTCTAATCATTTGTATAGTTTGTATTTGTTTGATTTCTACAACTGAGAGGTGTAAATATTTAGCTCTTTGTAAATGGTATGAAGTGTGTGTTATCAAGATGAAATTTAATGATGTGGTAGTTTGTCCCAAAAGTGGCACGCTGCCTTACTAAGTACTTAAAATGATGTTCCTAATCCAGTGAAATAACAGTAATGTCAGAACAGAACCATTGTTATTCTGACTAAAGTGACAAAACTTTGTAAATGAACTCTCCAGATTTGTAAATTACTCTTCAAATTTTTTCCACGGTGTTCTGGCACATCAGCTCTGATGTTATGAGACCATCACAGGCAAAGACTCTCAAAATGCCCCATGTTCTCCTGGATGGACATATGGCAATAAACTAAGCCAGACACGTCTTGAGAGCTTTTATATAAACCTGAGACCCAAAGCATTCTTCTTCTTTCACAATCCCAGGGAACATGTGAAATGCCCGTAAAATACTTAAGGTCATTTCAAAGGAAGTACCTCATTAAGTCTTGCTTGCAGGCTTTAGATTCCAAGCACTGAGCCTAATTTTGTTTCGCTTTTCTTCTACATGAAACTGGCCTGAGCCAGAAAGATACACAAAACTCCAACCTCAAAATGCCATAGAAAATTATTTTCATTAACATTTTCCAGAGGACAACTGTATCTCAGTATCTCAACAATCTCATATGTTGCTCTTTTCTAGTCTTCAGTTGTGTGGATTCAAGTTTTAACTATGTCTAAGAAGTTTCCCCAAAAATGCATTAGGATAAATAAAAATGTATACAAATGGGACAATCATTTACATAAAGTAAGAGTATAAAGCTATAAAAATGGCCTTAGAAATTGTGTGTGATCTTTGCAAATCCGAGCATATTTGAGACACTGTTGAGGTTACTTCTGAGGAACTCAGAACTGGGATCTTTATCTCAGGATAAACATCTGAGAAGCTGGAGATCTATGCAACAGTCTCAATTTTCTTTCCATTTAATCCCAATTTGTCTTTTAGAATCTATTGAGATATTAAAGAGGTCACATTGGTGATTAATCTTCCCTATGGGCATGCATGTCGTCTTGATTAGAAAACTTTAAGCCCTTTGATCAAGCAATCTTTCCAATCTTTGTCTCTTTAAATATCCCATGTCTCATGACTTTAAAAATGATGTCAGTAATCTTATTTCTGGGAATCTAAAATCATGTCTACTTTCATTCTGAGTCTGTTAAAGCTACTGGAAAATTACCGGACTGTATGCTCAGTTAAATCCCAAAGAGGAATGCAAGCAGACGGCTGAACGGCAGCCTGGATCTCACCGCTTCTCCACCCAGGCCATAGAGAGCATCTCTAGGTGTTGATGGCTGACATCCGTTTCTCCTCCCTACAGCAGGCCAGATCTTCATATTTTCTTTTACAACAGTCCTAGATGGGTCAAATGGCTTCAAGGAGGAGATGTGGAATCCGCTTACTATTTAACATGGACTTTATACCAACTATAGACCCTAGAAACTTTGCTGAGGAAAAAAAAAAACCTGGCCTCCCAGCTAAGCACCTGCTTGGCCAGGCTGTAAGACCAGCTGAAACCAACTAACATTATGTTGTTGTTCTTCTTCTTTTTAGCAAGGATTGAGAAATAAGGACAGACATAGTGGACCTTTGTGCTATGAGTATGCAACACTTCTCTGTGTAATTTTTTGGCCCATTTATGCACAAAGTTTTCCATTTTCTCACATACTCAAAAACTTTTCTAGTGGAAGTTCCTGTCATGCCCAACTGGTGCAATCACAATATTATTTCTCAGAAGGCTGAATAACTTTCATCATGGGCACTTCAATCTGAGAAACTACTGTAGAAATCCAGTGGTCACTCTATCCATCCCAACTAATTTCCATTTGTGAGCATGTTGATCCTGCGAGTTTACTTAGCAATGAGCCCATGGCCCAGTTGTTTTCTGACAAAACAAAAACAGGGTGAAGTAATTGATCAAATTAGTGTCAGGTGTGGAATGTTCCTCTTACCAGACAGGATGTAAGTATCCTAGCTAGGAACTGTAGACTGATGCACCAAAGTGTAGACTGATGCACCATAGTGTTAACCATGCACCCAGAAATGATCCCATTCTTGACTCTTTTGGAACTAATGTGGGCCAAATATTTAATATACAGACCACCCACAAATAGATGAAGAATTCTTTCAAAATACAGCCTCATATACTGTACAAAAACCACCCAGAACCACTTGTAAAAGTATATATTAATACAAATCCTGAGTTTGATGAATGGTATGTGTCATAAACCTTACAGACGTTTTGTGTAATGAGGCTAACATTGAGCCTAATATCTTTTGGTCTCAATGGAAGAAAGATACTTATAGGGCTTGGAAATAACATGATGGTGAGTAAATTACAGCAGAATCTTCATTTTTGGGTGAACTTATCTTTTACAGAGCACCCCTGACTATACAAGATTGAAAGGTTTCTTCTTTTTAGCCCTCTCCAATTGCCAGCTGCCTTATTCTTTTGAAGCCCACTGTCAACACCAACTGCATTGCGTGTCTGCAGATGGCCATGGACAATTTCCATGCTCTTGTTCTTTGACATCATTGTGCAGATTGATTCAGACAATGTAATTGGATATTTACTGTAAATGTTTGATCCACTGCCATGCTCAGCTCATACATTGCCTGCAGAAAAGGCTATAACAGAAAGAGGAGGGGATGTGAAGTGACCATTTCTCTCTTTCTGCTTTTCTTACTTCACTTCACACAAAAGAAAAACTGGGGCTGGGGTTTGCCCCCTCTTTCTAACCATAACACATCCTCTGAGCTCTGTTGTGGTTAAAGAGGAAAGACTGCCATGAGAAAGTCCTTGTGCTCTTGATGGCCAGAAAGGGATGCAATCTTATGTTTTCAATTAGGGAACATTAGGGAGAATGTCCCC
The DNA here is from genome assembly GCF_025860055.1 of Xyrauchen texanus. Lineage (NCBI taxonomy): Eukaryota > Metazoa > Chordata > Actinopteri > Cypriniformes > Catostomidae > Xyrauchen > Xyrauchen texanus. The sequence continues at coordinate 14,204,345 of NC_068300.1, read as the reverse complement.
ATGTATTGTGCTGCTTGCTGTACATTAATTGCCCCGGCAATTATCCCACCAGTTATAGGGGCTCAGTCAAGCCACATTGACTGTGCTTATTCCTCAGGCTAAATGGCAAAACCCACCATATAAGTACAAATGTAGCCATAAACTCACATGCTTATAACAAGTATTATGAAAACATGACAATAACTTAACTCTATATTTGTACTTAATACTTTGTACTTGATTCCTTGACAAATATATGTTAATGTGCAAGGAGTTCATCATTACAGTGGACACACATTTCATCCTGAAAGTTAGAGTCAAAGTTTCAGTCAAACTGAAACTTAACCATTACTTGTGAAGTTTTTATTAGACTAATACAATGATGCAAGCGGCAGACCGGTCCAAACTGGTGTCTTGAAGTTTCCGCTCATTACAGATATTGTATAACCACAGGCTAATTACACACTAATGTTTGGACTCAGGTCTTTGGATTCTCATATTACCAGAGCCTGTGTCAAAATCAGCATCAGTGGCTGGAAGCTGTACGCCAGCTATGAGACATGCAATAACAGTAAAATGGCATTAGAATGCTAGGGGAACTACAGAAAAACACACTCAGCAGAAGAACAACAACAATGAATGCTGATATGATCCCAGACTGACATTACTGAAGCAAAAACAACAGCTAAAACCAGCATAAGTGGGTTTACTGGGCTGTTCGTTTGGCTGCACTTTTTAACTTCAACCAGCTAATGCTGGTTTGTTGGGGTCCCTACCAGGCTTCCTTAAGGAATTGCTCACCAAAAATAAAATTCTCTCATCATTTACTCAACCTCATGCCATCCCAGATGTGTATGACTTTCTTTCTTCTGCAGAACACAAATTAAGATTTTTTGAAGAATTTCTCAGCTCTGTAGGTCCACATAATGCAAGTGAATAGAAAAGGAGTTACATACGAGTCTTTTCTTACCCAAAATCGATTAGATCGCTTAAGAAGACATGGAAAAACTACCAGAGTCATATGGATTACTTTTATGCTGCCTTTATGTGTTTTTGGAGCTTAAAAGTTTTGGTCACTATTCTCTTGTTATGGACTTATAGAGCTGAGATATTCTTCCAAATCTTTGTTTTTGTTCTGCAGAAAAAAAGCCATACACATCTGGGATGGCATGAGGGTGAGTAAATGATGAGAGAATTCTCATATTTGGGTTAACAATTAATTTAATCCAGCATGGCTATGCTAGTCCACCAGCTATCACAGCAACAAATTATGATAAACCAGCTTGAACCATCAAGGACCATCATTCCTCCCTTTTAATATCAATTAATATCCTGCTTCAAAAAGTGAAATGAAGCCAAGCACACCCAAATCTGATTGATGTAAGATGTCCTTAAGCAGTTTTGTATAATCTCCCCTCCCTTGGGTACATGACACTAACAGGGCCTCATCACCATGTCCTGGGACTTCAGGAATGCCAGGCAAATGCTGAAGTCCATGAGAAACTGGCAGTTGCAATTTTCAGCCCATGCTTTTATTGGCCACAGACTGCATTGTTGGTGATGTAGAACGCTCCAGAACCAAGATACACAGATATGAGGACCACAACTGTATCACTTCTCTCCTTGCCCTATTGTGACCCCCGCAATTCATCTTGTTCTTATCAAAGACAAACCTTTACTTTAAAATAACTGCATGCACAAGTCTGCAAGATGAACTTCCACTTCCATTGTCCCATAACTGTATGTCTTTGTATGGCTAAAACCATGTAAATGCTTGCATCTCCTGTGCAATATATAGCTTTGCTGTGCTGGCCAATGCTATAAAAATGCCAGTCATGCATTTTATGTGTGATAATAGTGACCAGTGGTCATGTAAGTAAGCTGGTTTTGGAATTCCTATTTGTTGATTCAAATCAGGGTGGATGAATTGGCCTCAGCTGCAACAAATCTCTTAAGTTAATAAAAACCTTTGTACAAATTGTAAGGGTATAATCGTTAATTGAAATGATCTGCTCCACCAGCTAGACCAGCATTGGAATTGCATAGTGGTTAACCTGGTCTTTTCAGCAGGAAACCTAAATACCTAACAATAATATGCAACAGAAGCACTTTTTGGATTGGGAAAAGACCTGCTCCAGGGACACTATAAGTCTGCCAAGGAGTTAACCTCTGATGCATGAAGGTGTTTTTTCACTCGCCACTGAGCTCAAATTCAGTAGCAGCCAGATTCAATAACATTCCATGGTGCCTGGGCGGCACCAACCGTCATCTTGGCAGCTGTCCACCAAAATGCCAAATTGCCACTAGGGGTTATAACAGCTAAACTCACAACATGGGAAAGGGTGGTAACTGAAATTAATCATGCCGTTTGGTTGGCTAACATAACTATGTGGAGAATGTTAGCTCAGCTAAACACATTTGCCAACAGGCTGTGTCATATCGAGCCCTTCCTCCACCCCCTCAATCATCGGAACACTTTCACCTGATAAAGCTTTGAGCCTTTCATTGGAAAACATTTTCAAATACATGCAATTCTACCCTTCTCAGTCACTTAGCTTAATTTAAAGCTGAAGTATGTGACTTTTTCAGTGTTAAAATACTTTCTTCTATCCCATCTTAATATGCAGAGACAACTGTAAGTAAGCCATTCAGAGGTTAATTTTCTCAAAAGCATTAAACACTGCATCTCTTTAAAAATTGCTGTTTGTTTTGAGCGACCCTCTTAGACCCACCCCAACAGTGTTACTCAACCAATGGTGAGACTATATGACTGTTTGTACAACTGCAGGCAAGAGGTGTATTCAGAAGGCTTTTTGAAAACATTGTTAATTTATGAAATTCCGTTCGGTGGCGCTAGTGTCGCAGATATTACACACTTCAACCTATGCAGCATATGGTTTGACTGTCTATACAGCTGACCACCACCAGGAGTTAGGTCATGCATTTTTTTGTATCTCATTAAAATTTTAAAATTGTATTTACCATATCGACATACCAAACTTACATGATCCTGTTTAGCAGACTAAAATGATCATTTTAGACCAGACCTGCTCTTTGATTTCTTCTGCCAACACAAATATGTTTTATAAAACACAGAGAACAATTCTAATAGTACTTGTACAAGGTTCGCTATGCCATTGGTTAAATTTGACAGCATTTGCAGTCAATAAACAACATCCATTGTCTTTGAGGCAGTAGACATTTCAGAGAACCTAAAAGATTGCCTAAACAAAGCAGCTATTTATCTTGTTTTAATAGATCCATGTCTGTGTTTATGCCAACTTGTTTGGTGCAACCAATATCATACTTTCAATGGCTGCACAGATTAATTTCTAATCAAATTAACTTGCAGTGTCTTGGAGACAACTTCCATACCTTGGAAATTAAGCATAGCATATTTCCAAGGTATGCTTAAAAGTGCTTCTTCGTTCATACTGGCCATTGGCGAAGTCTCACAAGGGTGCCAATTGCACTAAAGTATCAACCATTTAACAGACTGGTGGGAATGGTGCTTTGTGGTCTGTAACTAGGGAAGGGCAGAGGGTGCATTTTAACAATGCCTTGCAAACCAAAGCCTGAGATAACAAGGATAGTTCGGCTATTGCAGCATATTGAATTGATTTACAATATTTCATAACTACACATTACAACCTTTGAGTAGGACATTTCAGCAAAACTCAAGGAATTTAGGGCAAAATTAACTATAATTTTCACATTACACACAAGCTTTATCTAACTACGCAGGCTTTCATTCAGTACCAAGGGAGGTGGGCTGCTTAATTTAATTTCTCTTTTAGTTAGAAAACTGGTTGGTTGCTGTGCGAGAGCTTGCTTGGAGTGGATGTGTGTTTCTTAGCTTGAACAAACTTTTCCTTACATAAAACCCCTTAAACTTCAGTCTTTCCTTTGCTTTTTTGTCTGGTGCTCTATTTCCACAAATATAGCAGTGCCAGAATCAACGACCAAGCTACAGAGAATTTGTTCCATCCTAAACTTACAACCCGCAAATGCTATGTTTAAACCAGACTTCACACCATTAGACCTGCTCTACCGCCCTACTCTCATTGCGGGTCTGCCCATCCCACATGGGTATCACTTCCGGTCTTTTGTTTACCCCTTTTTAAAATAACGGACTTGGAGTAACCTCCCTGGATGGAGAGTGCAGTTTACTTACAACTGTCTTCATCCAAGTTGCTGATAATGTAAACATCTGTCTATTTTCAGAAGGATATGAACCAAACACTAAGGTCCACATCTCAGCTTACAATATATTCATGCGTAAGCCTCTCTTTCAAATTACAATTACGCCAAATAAGGTCTTAGAAATCAACTTGAAGTGTAGAGAACAGAAAAAAGTGAACATTAAAGATGCTCAACTGACTACACAGACAGTTTCTAGGCTTTCAAACCCCTTCAAAACCCAAACTCCAATGTTTCAACCCCCTGGCCAGCTCTACCCATACAGAGGGCAGGATACAGCCCATAATTACGATCAATGGCAAGTTTCCACTCTAAGCCAGACCCCTTTGTTTTAGTTTCCCGCTAACTTTTAACCACTTTTCTCTGAGTAAACACAACAAGCTGCTGGTTGTCATGTAATTCAAAGTGAGACTGTTTTAGAGTAAAATTTATGTTACCATTAAAGCCACTAACATAAAAAACTTGCTCCATTTCAATTTATGTTTCATTTATATGACTCAATATATGTTATATTCACTTACTGAATCAGAGGAAAAAACACATCCCTAAAGCTTTACAAGAATGATACATCAAAAGAAAGTGTGTACATTATTAAACAATTAATAAATATGGCATTTAAATAACAAAAATGAACAATATGTGTAACCTGCATTTTATTAAGCAATGTCAAAACTTACCGTAAAGCAAAAGAACGGCAAACACCAAAACCAGAACCATCCTTTTCCAGAGCTCATTCATTCTCAGCGTGGACACAGCCATTCTCCTCTTTGAGTGCGCTGAAGGTGTGTGTGAGTGTGTTTGCAGGCGCTGGGGCTGGGTTGAGAGAGTTTAAGTGTTTCCTGTGCCTGAGACAGAAATGAGCGGGTCACAGGATAAAGCATTGCTTGTGCTCCAGGGGTTTTAAATGATCCCTCTCCACTCCCTCTACCCCCCCCCCACCCTCTATCTTAACGGTCTCTCTTCTCTTCTTGCAGGCTGGGCCACCTCCTTCACTTTATGTGTGTTAACAGTATACGAACAGTTAGAACAGATACATGAATGTGCAGCTGTATATTTGTTTGTTGTATGCGTTTATCTTGTGTGTAAAAAACTAAATAGAAATGTAACCACCAATCTCACTTCCAACTACAAATTCAGAGAGCATAATTAAAGGAATAGTCAACATTGTCTCATGACAACTTCGGACAAGATGGGAAAATGGTATGATACTGTACTTGGCTCGTGTGACTTTAATTCCCATAGAGACTAACCAATCAACAAACAGAATTTCAAATGAATACAATACAGGCATAACATTTTTGCTAGCCTCCTATATAACACTTTATTTATGACAGGAAATGTCTGTGAACAAATTTGGTTACTCATTTCATAACATGCTTCTCCTCATTCCAAACCCCAATGTTTTCTTTCTTATGTGGTACACAAAACTTGTTTTCCTATTAAAAGTACGGTTTAGTTTTAGGGTTTGGCTAAGGGGTTAGACTTAATGGTTAGGTTTGGGTTTTTGTAAGGGGTTAAATGCAGGAAAAGTCACAAGACCACTTATTCTAATCCCCATAGTATCTCTTTCTTTTGTGGTACACAGCAGTGATTGTTCTATTAAAATCATGGTTAGGTTTTAGAGTTAGCCTAGGAGTTAAATTTAAGAAAAAGTCTTTGTAACATTGTTCATGGGCTTGTTTGTTATCTCTAAGGGAATAAAAGTTGTAAGTTTTTGTATGAACCAAATTGATTTCTTGTAATTTTGCCATCTTTTACTGTTATTACGAATTAGCAAAAAAAACTGTCATGTTTCTGTATTTCTGTATGACTTCTTCAGTGGCACACGAAATTAGATTTCTTGACAGTGTGGTCAGGAAGGGGCTACAGTGAAGGGTTCACACACCGCACCTCCAAAAGTGAGGGAAACTTAATTCAGGCTTGTGGGACGGGAACACATGTTCTCTGCTCTCCCCCATCTGGATGAAATGTTTGACAAGTAATTTTGCGAGTAGTCCCCAAGAACACACAAAGCCTCTCACACTGCACTGTTTCCAGATGTTCATCTGCACAGGGCCAAGACACAGATACATGCGAACGATTCCTGCCCAGTCGCACCGAGGAGAAATTGTCAAGAGCAACTGGGATTATATGAGTGTGTGTGTGTGTATGTAAGGGTGTGCATGTGATTACTGTATGATGCATCTGCGTGTCGGCTTGTCCATGTCCTACCATCCTTCCATTGTTTTGGTATTTTTGGGGTGATGAAAGGGATAGTGGAAAATTCTATGATAATTTACTCACCCTCACATTGTTGCAAACCTATAACTTGGAAAACTAAAGAAAACCATTCACTTTCATTGTAAGAAAGAAAGATATTAACATTCTGCATAACATTTCCTTTTGTGTTCCACAGAATAATAATAGTCAGATAGGTTTGGAAAAGTTTCTCTTTCAAATTTTTGGGTGAACTACCCCTTTAAGGGTTAAAGATGACACACTGTATTTACTCAATAGTCCAGGGACACACAAATCCAGTGCAGGCGAGTGTGTGACGCTAAGTGCTTTTACAAGGCGATCAGCTATGAAAACAGTCTACAGTACTGAGAAGTTTTGCTGTTTAGCAGATGCATATGTGGAGAAAGGACAGTTATGTGTGGCACAATTAAAAGATAAAAAGGGAAGTGTTGATTGGTGAATTCTAATCAGACATGCATGACTCATTTAAAGGGATAGTTCACCCAAAAGTTTTAATTCTGTCATCATGTAATGTTATTGTTTCTGTGGAACACAAAAGGATTTCTTTTAAAGAATGTGCATGCTGGTCCTTTCCATAGAAACATTTAAATCTGTCAGAAATTATGTAAAATGAAGGTATTTCTGCTGAACACAAAATTAAAAAAATTTCTCAGCTCTGTATACCCACACAATTGAAGTGAATGGGTATCAAAATGTATAAGCTCCAGAAGGACATAAATGCAGCATAAAAGCAATCCAGACTCCAGAGGTAAAATCCATATCTTCAGAATCAAAATGATAGGTGTGGGTGATAAACAGATACAAATTTACAGTAAGTCCTATTTTACTATCAATCTCCACTTTCACCTTCATTCTTCGTCTTTTGCTTTTGGAGATTTGCATTTTTCATGCATATCACCACCTAATGGTAGGGAGGAGAATATATAATAAAAAAGGACTTAAATATTGATTTGTTTCTCACCCACATCTGCTTTTAACACATCTATGCTGCTCTTACACTTTAGTTTAGAACGGTATGAACACAAGCAATGTGATTCAAACAATAAAGCATCTCTGAGACATCAGCACACTTGGAACGTATCTCGTCATATCAGATTCGAGGACTGGAACTTTCCTATATATATATACTGTATATAATAAAACTAAATAAACTAGTGTGTTTTAAAAGTGTTTAGGGAGTTTAATGTCTAAAAGTCTACCAAGACAAAAGTGCACATGAAACACCTGTACATTCACACAGAGTGAAACATATACAATCTCTCTCAGAGCACATGTCTCTCTCCCATTCTCTCTCTTTTTGGATTGCACCACATGTCCATTGAGCTATTCTGCAGTATGCAAACAACATAATGTGAATTCCTGTTACAAATGGTCAATTGGTCTCTTGGATGTAGCATCTTTGATCTAAATGAGAGGATCTAAATCTCTAAATTAATTCTTGGGGTTGTGGTTTTGTAATGCAATTGCTTTTCATAGACTTCAACTGTAAGTGTATTACTGTTATGTTATACAGTTTATCCGAACTAGGTTTATGCCTTTTGGTCATGTTGTTTACATAAGTACTTGACAGATAAATCAACCAAATACTATGAAATAGGAGGTTGGGTAGTGGTGTGTTTCTAATTGATGGTCTACTTTTTGATTGACATATTTCTTTGAGTATTCTACAGCATTTCAAAAATAGTTCAACTCTTAAAAAAAAATATGTCTCGATACATTGAGACCCCTGCATTCTTTTCCATTCAGATGCACTTTGTCTAGCTGTATTTAAAAGGACAAACATGTCCTGTGTGAACGCTGCTTCCCTTACAAAAAAATCTAAACTAGCTGCAATGCCAAAAGTTTGTAAACCTCTGGCAAACCTTTGGCAACAATGGACATTTGCCGCAAGTTTGCTGCAAAGCACATTTGAGAAACTTATTGTAGAGATTAAAATGGCAAGTGTACCTAGTTCATGTTTCCAGCTTCCTGTCATTTCCTGTTTGTGGAATGTGCTGTAAGTTTATTATTCTGCCATTTTGGTTTACATAACATAGATCTCAAAGTCTATGAAACGCTAAATATACATTAGCATTGAGGCACATTCTTAAACACAATCCCAACAAAAACATTCTGACTCAAATGAACATACAAGCACATCCAAACGTTTGGTTACGTATGTAACCTCCGTTCCCCGAGGGAGGGAACGACACGTTGTGTCGGAGAAGCGACACTAGGGGTCTCTCTTGAGCGCCGATATCCACCTCTGATCTATGAAAAAAGGCCAATGAGAGTTGGCAGCCAGTATTTGCATGTCCCGCCCCCGGACATACAGGTATTTAAGCGGCGCAAATACGGGAGTTCATTCAGGATTTTTCTGAGGAGCCGGAATCGGTCCGGCCACAACAGTGGCTCTGTTCAGCGACATGGCGGAGGAAAGACACAACGTGTCGTTCCCTCCCTCGGGGAACGGAGGTTACATACGTAACCAAACGTTCCCCTTCTGTCGCTCTCTCCACGTTGTGTCGGAGAAGCGACACTGGGGGACCCATTCCAATCTTGCCATGCACTGAACCGTGTACGTGAACCGCCGATACAGAGGCGGGCAGGGATTTCATCCAGTGCCGCGCATCGTCTGTACCTGGCTGCACGTACCCTTCCCCAATGCCCCATAAGAACATCGGAATCCTTCTAGTTACCCTGGGAGGGGAACAAGGCGATGTTTGCCAACATGGGAATGGGCCAGCCTGGCTGGGCCTCTTTTCTCTCTATGTTTCTCGCATAGAGCAATCACGGCCGGGGCCCTTACATGCATATAGGTAAGGGGGTCTTACCCAGACCCTGCGGAGACCACACCTGCCCTTTTTCTTGGGGAGGAAAAGTGGTAGACACGTCACACGGCCGTCTTAGGGCTCGTGTGGAAAGTATGGTGCGGTGGCAGATCCTGCCTCGAAAGGGGGGAGTTGCTACAGCACGGCGACCGGGGCAGCTGTAACTGCCTAAGGGAGACACGGGGGTCCACTCGTAAGGGGACAGAACCATGGAATTACACACAGGGGGAGTCCGCGCAGGAGGCCTTACCTGTGGAGCACCTATACCAGTACAGGGTAGCCATCAGGGTACCCACAGTGGCTTGGGTCGGCGAGTTCCTCCGCTGAACCGCGGACCCGGAGGGCTGGGGAGGAATCAACCAGGGGCCCGACTCGGAGTGGGGCGCCCTGGGAAGAAGGCGCACTACTTTACCTTGACGTCAGGAAAAGGGCGCTGAGCATAGCGATCCACCCGGCCGGTCGGTCTGCGTGTTACCGAGTTCTACGGGCTCAGACCTGAGAAAACACGAGACGCAACCGACTCAACGCGGAGGTTGTAAAACCTCGCGAAGGTGTTGGGTGTTGCCCAACCCGCGGCTCTACAGATGTCTGCTAGGGAGGTGCCCTTGGCCAGTGCCCACGATGATGCAATACCCCTTGTTGAGTGAGCTCGGACCCGCAAGGGTAGGGGCACGGCCTGGGTGTGATAAGCCAGTGTGATGGCGTCGACAACCCAGTGGGCGAGCCTCTGTTTGGAGATGGCATTCCCTTTCTGCCATCCCCCAAAGCAGACAAAGAGCTGCTCAGAGCGTTTAGTGCTCTGTGTGCGGTCCAGGTAAATGCGCAGGGCGCGCACTGGACATAGCAATGAAAGGGCTGGGTCTGCCTCCTCCCGGGGCAGCGCTTGCAGGTTCACTACCTGATCTCGGAAGGGTGTTGTAGGAACCTTGGGCACATAGCCCTGTCGCGGTCTTAGGATCACAGACGTATCTGCCGGACCGAACTCCAGGTAAGTGTCGCTGACACAGTACGCTTGCAGGTCCCCGACCCTCTTGATAGAGGCGAGCGCGATCAGCAGGGCCGTCTTAAGAGAGAGGGCCCTGAGTCCAATTGATTCAAGCGGCTCGAAGGGGGGTCTCTGGAGTCCTGCCAAGACTACCGAGAGATCCCAGGAGGGAACTAGGCCTGGCCGGGAGGGATTCGACCTCCGGGCGCCTCTCAGGAACCTGAGGATCAGGTCGTGCTTACCCAACGACTTGCCGTCTACAGGATCATGGTGGGCGGCAATGGCGGCAACATACACCTTGAGGGTGGATGGGGACAGCCTCCTGTCCAGCCTTTCCTGTAGGAACAGAAGCACTGACCTAATCGCGCATCTCTGCGGGTCTTCAGTTTGGGAAGAACACCAATCTGCGAACAAGCGCCACTTTAGGGCATAAAGGTGCCTGGTAGAGGGGGCTCTGGCTTGATTAATTGTATTCACAACGGTCGCCGGTAAGCCGGCTAGCTCTTCCGCATCCCGTCCAGGGACCAGACGTGGAGGTTCCAGAGGTCTGGGTGCGGGTGCCAGAGCGTGCCCCGTCCCTGAGAGAGGAGGTCCTTTCTCAGGGGAATTCTCCAGGGAGGAGCTGTCCGAGAACCAAGTCCGAGTGGGCCAGTAGGGGGCCACTAATGTGACTCGCTCCTCGTCCTCCCTGACCTTGCACAGCACCGGTGCAAGAAGGCTCACTGGGGGAAATGTGTATTTGCGCAGCCCCGAGGGCCAGCTGTGTGCCAGCGCGTCTGTCCCAAGGGGAGCCTCTGTTAGGGCGTACCAGAGCGGGCAGTGGGAGGTTTCCTGGGAGGCAAACAGGTCTACCAGGGCCTTGCCAAACCGTTCCCAAATCAGCTGGACCGACTGGGGGTGAAGCCTCCCCGCCGGGCAGGCGTTGTCGTGATAGCGAGTCCGCTATGACGTTGAGCTTGCCGGGGATGTGAGTGGCAAAGACCTGAGTCGCTGCTGGCTCCATAGGAGGAGACAGCGGGCGAGTTGTGACATGTGGCGGGAGCGTACACCGCCTTGGCGATTTATGTACGCCACCACCGTGGTGCTGTCCGATCTCACGAGGACATGCTTGTCCCGAACTAATGGGAGGAACTTCCTGAGGGCGAGAAGGACGGTCAGCAACTCCAGGCAATTGATGTGCCAATGCAGCGGGGCCCCTTTCCAACGGCCCGCTGCTGCATGCCTGCTGCACACGGCACCCCACCCGGACCGGGAGGCGTCGGTTGTGAACACCAGCCAGAATAGTTCTCTGTGTGAGCATTTTGAACGGGAGTTCGTGACTGAGGAGGAGGTCTGATGTTGGCGTCCTCTGGACTCCTCTGAACCGGCCGGCCGGGGGACAGTCGTGGGCAGGCGGAAGGCGGGATCACCGCGTCCGGTGTACCGGGACTGTCGTAATCTGAAAGCAGATTGCCGTGAGAAAGGCATTTGCGGGCCAGGTGACCCAGAGGCAAAGGAAATAGCTCTTTTATTGAGCTTATTTATAGCTCTTCACCCGTCAGGGGGTGTGGCAAATGAAAAAACAAAGGATTCTCCTCCCGGCCCTCCACCGGGGGACGGAGCGGTCTTACCACCTCCGGAGCTAACGTCTTCGGCTCTGGGTCGACTGTCTCAGGAACGCTTGGGAGCCTTCCGGGTCCTAGAGGGGGTTCGTGAGACAGGGGGCGTGCGTCGCCTGCGGGGTGCTCGACGCTGGGGCTGAGAGCTGGGCCCGGGTTGAGGCGGAGCAGGAGCTGGTTTCTTCGCTGCAAGGGGACGCCCTCGGCGAGCAGACGGGGCAGGGCCCGTAGCGGCAGGTGTGCGGCGGGGCATGATGTGAGATATGGCCTCTGTCTGCTTCTTCACCGCGGAGAACTGTTGGGCGAAGTCCTCGACAGTGTCGCCGAAAAGGCCAATCTGGGAGACAGGTGCGTCCAGGAAGTGGTTCTTGTCGGCCTCACGCATCTCGACCAGGTTGAGCCAGAGATGGCATTCCTGGACCACTAGGGTGGCCATCGCCTGTCCTAGTGCCTGCCCTGTGGCCTTCATCGCTCTCAGGGCGAGGTCGGTCGCTGAGCGCAGTTCCTGCAGCACATCAGGATCAGGTCCACCCCCGTGCATGTTTCTGAGTGCTTTGGCCTGGTGGACTTGCAGGAGGGCCATCGCATGCAGGGCGGAGGCAGCACGTCCAGCCGCACTGTAGGCCTTCGCGTTGAGCGAGGATGTTGTCCTACAGGGCTTGGATGGGAGTACGGGGCGGCCACGCCAGGAGGTAGGGCTACCGGGGCATAGATGGTACGCAACTGCCCTATCGACCTGGGGAATTGCCCCGTATCCGTGGCGCTCTCTGCCGTCGAGGGTGGTGAGAGTGGAGTGGGTGGCACCTAGACGAGCGGAGAGCGGGGCTCTCCACGTAGACATCAGGTCGTCATGCACCTCCGGGAAAAACGGGACTGGGGGGATGCGTGGCGCAAACGGCGCGCTGCCCCCAGGAACCAGTCATCCAACCGTGAAGGCTGTGGGGAGGATGGAGGGTTCCAATCCAACCCCACGCTCATGGCGGCCCGGGAAAGCATGTCAGACATCTGAGCATCGGCCTCAGCCTGGGCCTGCTGGCCCGAAGGCGGCAGTCCAGGTGAGTCCTCAGCATCAGACATCACACTCTCCGATGCAGCGGCGAGCTCATCTGCTTCGGGCTCGAAAGGATAGACAGCCAGGCCGTGAGGCGAGCCGCTATCGCCGCAAGCGTGGACGGGGACCAGCGAGCGTGTCGGGGAACGGGAGGTTCGCGGGGAGCTACCCGGCGAAACTGCACCCGCTGCCGCCCCCAAATCGCCCCCAGCACCAACCGCATCGTCCTCAATCCCGTGGGAAGAAGGAGCTATGCGGGGTGCAGCTGGGGTGGCTTGCTCTCTGTTGAAAGCATGCTGCGACCGCAACGTGGTCACGGTCATGTTCTCGCAGTGAGAACATGAGCCATCCACAAACGCCGCCTCGGTGTGATCGCGGCCCAAACACACGAGACAGCGCCTGTGGCCGTCTGAAGCGGAGAGCACTCTACCGCATCCAGGAACAACACAGGGGCGGAAGGGCATCTTGAAAAAGACGCGTCCTGATAAGGACGTTCAACGCCGCTGTGTTTTGCTCTTTTAGAGAAATTCACTTTTTAAGGGAAATAACTCTTTTAATACACAGTATGTGTGTGTGTCTGCGCTGTCGAAGCGCTCAGGGGCAACAATGCACGCCGTGCAAAGTAGGAGAAAGCCGCTGTTGTGCGCTGTCAAATCCAACAGCATGCAGATTGTCAGAGGAACAGGAACGTAATAGTGGTGTGTAAACTTGCAGCAAACTGCAGACAGACCATCGGCTCCGAAGAAATTTTCTGAATGAACTCCCGTATTTGCCCCGCTTAAATATCCGTATGTCCGGGGGCGGGACATGCAAATACTGGCTGCCAACTCTCATTGGCCTTTTTTCATAGATCAGAGGTGGATATCGGCGCTCAAGAGAGACCTCTAGTGTCGCTTCTCCGACACAACGTGGAGAGAGCGACAGAAGGGGAATCCCTGTTTTAGATTACTATTGAGTAGGCTAATCATCTTTTTCTTTCTCCGTCTCTGTTTCCTTCTGAGTCTCGGGGGGTTTTCAATAGTGATTGCCTCATAGGAAGTATGTTCTGCCTTCTCCTTTCCAGAGCCATGCCTGGAAAAATACTTTAGAAAATGTCTGAGAATGTTCCTTCACCCAAAACCACCACAAGAGCCCAAACAAACCATTTCTGTGCCTGTAGGTGATGGGTTGGGCACCATCCAGGCATTATGATGAACTGGGGGTGATGGGGGATGGTCAGGGCCATTGACCAATGGTGACCTTGTTTATTTTTCAGTGAACTGTCACAATGTAACAAGCATTACACTGGGAAGGCAAATGACTTCCACATGGACTGCTGAAGAGTCACACACACACACACACACACACACACACACACACACACACACACACACACACACACACACACACACACACACATGTTGTGTTTCCATGTTTTATGGGGACTTTCCATAGACATAATGGTTTTTATACTGTACAAACTTTATATTCTATCCCCTAAACCTAACCCTCACAGAAAACTTTCTGCATTTTTACATTTTCAAAAAACATAATTTAGTATGATTTATAAGCTGTTTTCCTCATGGGGACCGACAAAATGTCCCCACAAGGTCAAAAATTTCGGGTTTTACTATCCTTATGGGGACATTTGGTCCCCACAAAGTGATAAATACACGCTCACACACACACACACACACACACACACACACACACACACACACACACACACACACACACACACTGTATCCAGGCAAGACAAAGCAAGTTTATTATTACTGAACATTTCATACACAGTGGTAATTCACAGTGCTTTACATGGAAATAATAAGAAAATAAAACAAGACCAATATACAACTTAGTTTTTGTGTATTTTCTCTGAAATGGCTAAATAGGATGATTTTTATTTCAATGAGAGGAACCAACTTTTTGACCAATCATATATTTTAGCAAAGTAGAATAAACATTTTATTTAATAAATAAATAAATAATAATACAAATTATAATTATATATATATATATTAATATATATATACAAATTCAGGAATATACATATAACATTTGAAATTGAAAATTCTCCTGAACTCTCAGTTCTAAATCCAAAATACTGATCTTAATTCATGTAGCATTCTAACACTCAAAACACTCTGGATTTCCATTTCTAGGGTTGTGTGTATATGTTTTTCAACACTTGTTGAAGAGCATCAAGCTTCCCTTGACTACAGTAAGGAAGTGGGGAAGGGCAGAGAAAACAGCGGCTGATGTTCTGCGGTTTTTATGTGGTGACGCTTCTGTTAATCAGTTTTGCATCTGTCTGGTGTTTATAATTCACAATGGCATTATCCTAACAGGCTAAAGGGAGACCCTGTGCTCCTGTTACACGGGAATTAACTGTTTGGTACAATGGATGGAACTGTGGAAAAAAGCATGAACGCATGAAAGTCCGTGAAAATGTCAAGGGTTTCTGATGATCAAAAAATGTATGTGGAATCCACATACCAGACAATTTAAGATAAAAAAAAAAAAATATGCTTGAAGTCCAAAATCCAATGAGCAGAAATTTTACTGAAGACATTTAATTTATAGTGGTAAAACAAAAAAAGTGTACAATCTGAATGGGTCTGGTGGTCTTGCACATGTTTGCCAGGGGTGTTGTGGGTGATTGCTAAGTTATTGCTATGGTATTGCTAGGGTGTTCAGTGTGGTTGATGGTGGTTGATTTCTGGCCCAAGACTAAAGAGCCCACCCAAGTCTTTATGATATTCTGTTCTCTTGATATGGCTCCTTCAATGTACGGCTATGGGATTTTTTTGCCAGTTTTATCATCTGCCAGGCAAAAAACGAAAATCTGATTGCTTAGAAAAGTAATAGCACACCTCTCCCCAACAAGCCACAAAATTTCAGGTATCAATCATGTCTGTAGCATATATGGTGTAGGGCATGAGATGAGTAACACCCATAACATTTAATTCTTAGTGTGGCTTATTATGCCACAATCTACCCCACCGTTTTGCATCGTCGCCCCGACTATAGACTCAACTCCAGGGTCTAAAAAAGACAGAAACCGAACTAGAAACGGCCGCTGATGGAAAAGCAGACCCAGAACCTCCTAATGCCCTAGGAAGATGATGAGGATTAGAGTGTTGTCCTGCAGTAGTTCGCCTTGGCCTCACCTGACCATTCTCTGGCTCAGGAGGGGGTACGACCCCTGGCCCAATGGAAAGCAAACTGCCACCCCCCACTTCAACAGGATCAGGCTCACTTGGGGCCACTAATGGCATCGCATCAGTATTGGATGACTCCACCAAAACATGACCGTCCAAGGCTGGCAGACCTGCTTCTTGCTGCTCCCCTGGAACCACATGCTAGCAATCCACCTCGTCTACCCCCTCTTCATATACTGTTCCTAACAGAGTTACAGACCCAACACTAGGACATAACTCCAACGTTACCTCCTGACTTCGTCCCTTCAAAAGGGAACGATGAACATGTTTAACCTGATCGGGTTCTCCCCGTGGTGCAATGGAGTACACAGCACCGTTATCCTCTGGTGCTTTCACTACATAATAGACTACAGGACTCCACAAATCTTGGATTTTATGGCGTCCTCGTCTACCACACTCCTTTAAATACACCAGCTGGCCAACAGCCAATGGGACATCACGAACATGCTGGTCATGGTTCGCCTTTCGATGATCTGCCGCGAGCTTCAACCGTGCACTGGCCCCCTCAAAAGCAGCCTGTAACCTTGCTTGATGTTCTACAACTCATTCATGCACGTCACCAGGAGCGATGTCCTGAACCCCTCCAAGCAGGAAATCCACCGGAAGCTGCGGCTCCTGCCCAAACATAAGAAAATATGGGGACTCACCGGTGGCCTGGTGAGGAGTGGTGTTGTAGTAATATACCACTTGCAGGAGACAAGACGCCCAATCCCTCTTCCTAGAAGGGGGAAGGGTGCGCAACAGATTATGCAAAGTGCGATTAAATCTCTCGCACTGGCCATTACCCGCAGGATGGTAAGGTGTCGTGCGAGACTTCTTGATGTTGTACAAGCTACATAACTGCTGCACCAGAATGGACTCAAAGTTACGCCCCTGGTCGGAATGAATTCGACCAGGGACTCCCAACTTATAAAACCATTCCCCCACTAACACCCTAGCAACAGTTTCAGCACGCTGGTCTCGAGTTGGGACCGCTAATGTATATTTAGTAAACACATCAGTCATTACCAAAACGTTCTCTATCCCTGTCTGAGATGCCTCCAAAACAGTGAAATCAATTGCTAGAATCTCATTAGGCCGAGATGCCAACAGATGGCCCATATGACTACGAGCAGCTGGTTGTGTATCTTTAGCAACCTGACACCGCTCGCAATCTCAACACCACTGGGCTACTTCTGCTGCCATACCTGGACAATAGCAACGCTGCCTCACCAGTTCGAGAGTGCGTTCTATCCCCTGATGTCCATGTTCCTGATGCAACAGGGTCAACACTTCACTCCGCAGAGAACAAGGGAGAAGGATTTGAAGAATCTCTTCTCCATCAGAACGAAAAACACGGCAGTACACTACACCTTCCCGATCTACCAATCTATTCCACTGGCGGAGTAAAACTAGTGTTGACTTGGGGAGCCCTCGGCGCTCATCCCCATTGGGAAAGGTCTTACGATCCCAAAACTCCAATACCTCACCAAGGACTCTGTCCGTACGCTGCAGGGCTCTAATATCTTCGTTAGAGTAACTCGGTAGAGCGGACATAGCTGCCTGAAGAACATGGGGGCCTACTTCTCCCTGCCTTACAGAACACAGTATCTCCTCTGGTACACTAGTCCCAGGAAGTGGATGATCTAGCCCATGACAACCAGATGGACCCTGTCTTGAAAGAGCATCAGCATTACGACACATTTCTGTCCCAACAAATATTCCCTGAATGTTACGCTCAGTGGGCCGTAGACTACGACTCGCATAAGCGATGGGTCGCACCTTCCCCCCTTGCTCTTGGGAGAGCACTGCTCCCAGTCCTTTATGGCTGGCATCTACCTCTAGAACAAAAGGTCGGGAGAAATCAGCATAGGCCAGGACTGGAGATGACGTAAGCCTACCTCTTAAACCATCAAAACTTTGTTGGCACTGCTCGGTCCATGCCATCCCAAAGCGTTCAACTGTATGCTTCCTGGATTTAGACCCCTCAAATTCTGCCACTAACCGATGTAGGGGAGCGGCCAATTGGGCAAAGCCCTCCACAAAACGACGATAATAACTTGCAAAACCCAAGAATGAACGCAAGTCCTTGACCGTCTCTGGGCGGCACCACTGGGCCACTGCATCAACTTTACTGGGGTCGGTGGACACTCCCTCAGCCGAAATTACGTGTCCCAGATATTTCACTTCCTTCTGGAAAAAGGAACACTTCCCTAGCCTAGCCTTAACCCCTCAGTCTCCAAACGATGCAAAACCACCTCCAGACGCATCAAGTGTTGTGCCACTGATGACGAGAACACTACAATGTCATCAAGATATAATAATAACGACTGGCACTGCTTGTCTCCGAACAAGCGTTGCATTAATCGCTGAAAGGTGCTGGGGGCATTGCAGAGCCCAAATGGCATACGATTGTACTCAAATAGGCCAAATGGGGTGCAAAAGGCGGTCTTCGGCCGATCCCCTTCAGCTACCGGGACTTGGTTATATCCATTAGCCAAGTCCATAGTTGAGAACCAGCAGGCCCCTGAAAGGGCATCTAAAGATTCCTCTATGCGAGGCAAAGGAAATGCATCTTTTCGGGTTTTGGCATTTAGTTGACGATAATCTACGCACTAGGACTATCGGTGAAGCATAGGGGCTACAGCTCTCTCTAATCACCTGTGCCTCAAGCAACTGATTAATATGTGCCTTGACCACCTCATACTCAGAGGGCGGTATCTGGCGATAACGCTGCTGAACTGGAACATCGTCTATGAGGGGGATATCGTGAGCCAACAGACTAGTGCATCCCAAATCCCCCTCATGGGCCGAAAATACTGACTGGTATCTATGAAGCAACGCCCTCACTTGACTTACCTCCTTCCCCGATAATCCTGGCAATTCTAGAACATTAATCTGTTCCTCCATAGTAAGATCTACCTGGGGAACTGGAGTCTGGACAGTGGCGATAGCAGATCGGACCTCCGCCACATCTGGGGGCAAGCTGACTACAAGCACCTGATCCAAAGTACCTAAAGGGCTACGGGGATAAAGCATGACATCGGAAGTCCCGACGTTCACAATGGGCACATATGCAGTACCCCGAATAACCTGAATTAATGCAGGCGACGCCAATAACCCCGCAGGTAACCCTTGAGTGGCTCAAAAAGCACCGGAAAATTAGTATAGTGTTCAGAGCATGTGGCAGCGACAAATTTCACTGTGCCACCGGGTATACAACAAGCCCGGTGGCCACGAACTCTAACCTTACCAGCACGACCCTCTACAGGTTCAGTATTAACGCGACAGCAATACTGAAGTGCCTGAACCATAACGCTCAGAGCCTGGGTAACAAAAGGCACACTAAACAATGCGGGGCCATGTTGACCAAAGAGCTCCTGGTAACAGCGCCGCAATACCTTCATCCCCAGCACACCGGGAACTTTGTCCCCCATGCCACCAGGAGGATCTCTGACCACCAGGACCCCACACTTAGGCACCAAGCTCCCACAAAGCTCAATGTCTAACTCTACATAGCCAATATATGGAATCTCAAGCCCATTTGCTGCACGCAGCTGCAACCAATGACACATTTTAAGCTCTTCCTGCCCTCCTGGTGCAATATTTCTATGGAAACAGCTCTCTGTAATAGTGGACACCATTGAACCAGTGTCCACCAAACAGGGAACTGAAACCCCACCAAAGATGGCAACAAGATGTGGACAGGACGAAATCAATCGAGGCACGTTTTCGACGTGATTCAAAACAGAGCCCATTAACACCCCAACCGGACTGTGACTCCGCAGCCCGGTGGGAACTAGTTTTCCGACTGTTGTGCTGGGCGGGGCTGTCCCCCACCAGATACGGGTACTACCGCGGAAGGAGGCCAAGGACGAGAAGGAACTCGATCACCATCACATTCTCTAGTGAAGTGACCAGCGCGTTGACATCGTCTACATATTACAGGACCCCTGCGAGGGGATGGCTTTTGCAAGGACGAACCCTGCAACTGGACAAGCCCTTGAGTAAGCTGGCCCAACTGTTCCTGTTGGTGTTTTAACATCTCTTTTAACTCATCAAATTCCGATCTGGCCACCAAGCCACTGCCCTCTACCCCAGAACGCCCTTGCATTTCATATTGGACACCATACGCTAACGGAAGGGACTGACTTCGAGCTCTCGCACCCCCCGACATCCCTTCCCTTTCCCACCTTATCGCTTCACTACGCACATTCAAAAAGTTACAGGACGGCTCACGGCGAACCAATTGTTTAAGCTCACGGCGCAATGCTGGATCTAAAACAAATTCAACAAACTGGTCACGTAGCAAAACCCCTGCATTTGGCATCGCGGCTGGCGACTGTTGCTTCACCTTCTCCTGGAGGCCCATTAAGGCGAGGGAGAACTCCAATAAGGTCTCCCCCTCCTGTTGCCTACGGGAGAAGAAAGTTTCTTGTAGTGCTACATACGACAAGGAACAACCATACAGGTCACGAAGTGCTGCAATAATTTTATCAGGGTCTCCCCTATCTGCATCAGAACGATGCCTAATTTCTTACCGAGCTTCCCCCTCTAAATGATCGAAGAGGAAAAAAGCTTTATCGGCCGTGGACAGACAACGGACCCGCATACAGGCCTGTGCCTCCTCAACCCACTCATTAATACCTACTCCCGATTTACCGCTAAACTTTGGGCACTTCCGGTCCCTGGGGACAAAAACAAACCTATCAGTTGTTTCAGTGCCAGCACTACCCCCTGAAGGCCTAGTCGTCGCTGCGTTACTACCCTGCGCATTGCTTATGGCACTTACTGAAGGTTGTCCCTGCTGTAACCTTTCGTTCTCAGTCCTCAATTGGGCCACCAGATCCCGCAGCTCCTGCAACTCAACATCCATATCTAACAATTTTAATAGAAAAAAAAAGAGAAAATAAATATATACACCTAAAAAGAAAAAAAAAGGAAGGGAAGTTAGAGAGAAACAGTATGTGACACCGCTGTTTTGTCAAAAAAATACATACAAATAACAATTACACACAAAACTAACACCCATGTCTCCAAAACCCAGTCAAAATGAAGTCAGTCCTGCCGACTATACGCCAAAATGTGGCAACCACAAGGACAAAGAACACTATATTTTAATCTAGACTACGCCACCCTGGGAATTTCACCCAGAGAATATTACCCACGCACAGGTTCCCCACTAAAGACAGGAAGACATGGAGACACGGGTATTTATGCAAAGTACAAAAAAGTTTATTGTAATTTATAATAAAAACCCAGACACAGAAAGGCGACAAGCCTCAAACAATCAAATACGAAGTTCACAGAGAGACAGCTGCGGCCTCTATTTAGGAGGTGCCCTCGCAAAGGATATATTTTGTTCTCCTCAAACACACTACACACTCACGCTCACAGCACAAGAGCCCCAGTGAAATGATCAGTCACGGCACATGGTGTAAACACCACCACCAAAACAGGGAGAGGAACGGTCAATTGCCCAAGCAAAAAGGGCCGCAGCTCCTGAAAAAACACACACGCACACGCACACACACACACACACACACACACACACACACACAGACACACACACAGTCACTCTCCACACATACAACAAAAAGAAGAAAAGAAACAGGTTTATACAAGCTAGCAGGTGGATGGACAAAAACAAGTTCATCCACCAATAGGCCCAATCCAATAAAGAAAAACAATTAATAATGCAAATAATGAAATTCAGTAATCTTTAACCAAAGAAACAAAACAAGAGAAATTAATAAAATACACAAATCAAGACGCTTCAAATGAATAAAACAATCAATGTACAAATATAATAGTTACCAAAAAGACAATTATACAAAGAAAGCAAAAGAAAACAACCTATAACAAAACCTTAAATAAGCAAAGCGTCCAATGAGTGCGTGTATGCACTGCAGAGAATATGAAGGTTAATTTGAGCACAGCATAAGCAAAGCGTCCAATGAGGAAGTGCGTGTATGCACTGCAGAGAATATGAAGTTGTAATTTGAGCACAGCAGTATCAAAACAACCTATAACAAAACAGCGGTGACACTGCACGGACTGTAGTTCTCCGTAGCTGCGGGTTCTTTTAATGGTTCACCACAGTCATCATTCACACCTCAAATCTCAAACTGAAGGGCACAGACACCTGCACAACAGCCATCCGGAGGAAACCAATACCACGTTAGTTGTGGGACACAATGGGTCGCAGCACCAAACAGTCGTCCGCTCGAAACAGTCACAGTAGCGTGCGGCACGAAATAAAGCAGGCGAGAGTTCACAGGAGACGCGCTCGGAGCGGTCACAGCAGCGTGCAGCACCAAATAAAGCAGGCGAGAACTCACCGAAGACGCGCTCTAGCCTAAATACAAGCGCAGATTAATGACGTTACAGAACCTACTTAAATGCGGACAGGTGGGCTTCTAGCTCATTATGCCACATTAGGGTAAAAGGTTTCTTGAAAACTCTAACTTTTAAGTATCAGTGAAAATAATATTGATGTATGTTTTAGCAAGCACCACTAACAAGAGTCAGAAACGCAGAGGTAATATTATGTGGAAATGTCAATCTCTAATGAGTAATTAAATTGAATTGCAAATAAATAATGCTCACATGAGTACAGCTGAGACAAAAATTCCCAAACTGTTTTTAAATAGCAACATTTCTTACATTAGTTCATCCTCTAAGCAACTGCCTTGACAAAAGCTCCTGAAATCTATAAATAATCTAAAACGACACATGCATTATGGCCACTAAATTCTTTCCTTGTCTGTCCAAACAACAACTTAGGGCCTGTTTAAACAAGCAGCGATCAGACTGACCAAGACCAGGCCTTTGCGCTCGTCTGTTGCCAAAAGTGACATTGATATCTTCAGAATCAGAATCAGAATCAGAATCAGCTTTATTTCCAAGTATGCTTACACATACAAGGAATTTGTCTTGGTGACAGGAGCTTCCAGTCTACAACAATACAAACAATACCAAAAACAGCAGCAAGACATAGGTAATTAAAAACAAAAAAGAACACAAAATAAATAATTATACATATACGTACATACACTCACCTTCATACATACCCACATACACACACGTAGTGCAAATCTAATACACTCTGTATATAAAGAACAAAACAACTGTATATTATGTACAGAGCAATGTAAGTAATGGCAGAAGTGGATATGTTGGATAATATAAATTAAAATTAAACTGTGTATTGCACATCATTATTGCTCAATGGGGCAATTTAATTGTTCATTAGATGGATGGCTTGAGGGAAAAAACTGTTCCTGTGTCTGACGGTTCTAGTGTTCAGAGCTCTGAATCGCCGGAATCGGCCAGAAGGCAACAGTTCAAAAAGGTAGTGGGCAGGGTGAGTGGTGTCCAGAGTGATTTTACCAGCCTTTTTCCTCAGTCTGGAAGTGTATAGTTCTTGAAGGGGGGGCAGGGGGCAACCAATAATCCTCTCAGCAGACCGAACTGTCCTTTGTAGTCTTCTGATGTCTGATTTCGTAGCTGCACCAAACCAGACAGTTATTGAAGTGCAGAGGACAGACTCAATGACTGCTGAGTAGAACTGTTTCAGCAGCACTGGTGGCAGGTTGAACTTCCTCAGCTGGCGAAAGAGACTTTAAAAAAAGCACTTGAACAGAACAGACAAACTAACGTCAAGGTGACTAAACAGAAAGACAGTGGAAGGTGGCTGTCGAGTATTTAGTGGAGCCAACGAGCATTGTGTTAAAGAGATATTTCTCCCAAAAATGAAAATATAGTCATATAAATATTTGAAGTATATCCTGACCACTCTATGTCCTGTGAATGAGGACTTGGGCTGTTAAGCTTCAAAATCACAAAAAAGCACCATAAAAGTATCATAAAAGTAGTCCACACAACTCATGAGCCATATTCCATGTCTTTTGATGCCATACAATAGCCTCTGTGTGGTAAAAGATCACGATTTAATTCTTGATTCACAGAAAACGTCTCTTGTTCCCTGATAAAAGCGGAACGAGACTTTGGGAACAACTTTAGGTGTGACCAGCTGTGAATATGTGTGACATCATTGGATGCCCCTGTAGCAGGGCTATAAATAGATGCATCCCAGGTGCATCGTCAGGTATTTTGTCTGAAGAGCAGTTCTGGGGCATCCCAGTGTGGCAATGAAGCACAGCATCTCGTTCCGCTTTTATCAGGGAACAAGGGTTACAGTCAAGTAACCCGAGACATTCCCTTTCAAAAAGCTACACTTATGATGCTGCGCTGAATTAGTGCTTTGGGAACGAGAATACCCACGCCATCGCACTGTGGATGGCCGGACCACTTACGGTTGTGTAGTGTGCTCACAAGAGCGCGAGAGGTCTCAGACATGAGCTTGTGATGTCGACTCAAGGACATAAGAGCCCAGAGTGGCATGAACATCCAAACTATAAAATCTAATGAATGTGTGTAGAGAGGACCAGCCTGCCGCATCACAAACATGCTGCAGAGAGACACCTCTAGCCAAGGCTTTAGAGGAGACGACCCCTCTGGTAGAGTGAGCCCTGATACCTACTGGCGAAGCTTGACCACGTGCCTCGTAGGCCAGGGCAATAGCATCCCTCACCCAATGTGACAGTCTGCTTGGTGCGGCCGCCCCCTGTTGCGGCCCCCATGGAAAACGGATATTTGCCCTGACTTACACCACTGGCTAGTGCGGTGGACATAAGTCTGAAGGGCACGGACTGGACAAAGTCTGTGAAGTCTTCCCTGCTCTGGCATTGTCAATGCCAGGGAGCAGAAGGCTTCGAGGGTGAGGATGAGGGTGCAAAACTGCTTTAGCCATTCCTGGGGCAAAATATAAGCAGGCTGGCAAGACAGACAGAGCCTGTAGATCCCCAATTCTCTTTAGAGAGGTAATCGTCATAAGAAAAACCATCTTGAGAGTCAGAAGTTTATCAGACACTGACTCTAGAGATTCGAAGGGGGTCTCAACCAGACCCTCAAGGACTATTGCTAAGTCACATGAAGGGGTCCTGGTCCTAGCAGGAGGCCTCAGTCGCATAGCTCCATAAATGAAGCGAGCGAGTAGAGGATGTCTCCCCAACGGCACCCCGTCCATCAAGGCATGGCAAGCCGAAATGGTGGCCACATAGACACTGAGAGTGGTGGGGCATATGCCTGCTGACAATTTTTCCCTGCAGAAAGTCCAGAACTGAAGCAATCTGGCAGTTAACTGGATCTGAATTATGTGCACTGCACCATCTTTCAAAGACACCCCATTTATTGGCGTAGATTCTTCTGGTAAAGGGAGCCCTAGCACTTAAAATGGTCTCGATAACCTCAGGTGAAAACCCAGTGTCCCTCAGTTGGTACCCTTCAGGGGCCAAACATGGAGGTTCCACAGCTCAGGCCGGGGATGAAGTATTGTCCCCTGAGCCTGAGACAGAAGGTCCCTCCTGTCCGGAATCGCCCAAGGCGAGCCGTCGAGGAGAGACATTATCTCCGACAACCATACCCTGTTCGGCCAGCATGGCGCTATTAGTAATAGGCAGGACCCTTGCTGGCAAACTTTGGCCAAGAAACCAGGGGAAACGCATACAGACGCATTCTGGGCCATGTATGCGCCATCACGTCCAGACCCAGGGGGGCTGGGTGACTCAGAGAGAAGTAGAGTGGACATTGCGCTGTCTGTTGAGAGGCGAAGAGGTCCACTTCTGCCCTGTAAAATCTCACCCAGATTTGTTCCACTCCCCCTTTGGTATTTTCTGTCTGGACAGTTGCTCTGATTAACAGGAGCTTGCCCTGGGTCCAAAGGAGAATCTGTCATGCCAGTCTGTTCAGTTGGCATGAACGTAGACCTCCTTGATGGTTTATGTAAGAGACTACCGCTGTGTTGTCCACCCGCACCAAGACATGGCAGCCTCTGGAGGAAGTATTTCAGGGCCAGAAATACAACAATCAACTCGAGACAGTTAATGTGACAATCAAGCTGACGACCCTCCCATTCCCCTTGAGCTGGATGACCAGTTAAGACAGCTACCCAGCCCGTCAGGGAGGCGTCTGTCCTTAGCAACCTGCGATGGCAAGACACACCTAGAGTTGGACCCAAAGTGAGGAACCGGGGTCTGAACCACATAGAAAGGGTACGTAGCATGCAGCGCATAACCCTTATCAGCATAGGGGATTGGCCCTTGGATGAAATCCCCTGGCTTTGAGCCACAACTGAAATGGTCTTATGTGCAAAAAGGCCCAAAGGGATCACCGAGGAAGCAGTTGCCATGAGACCTAGTAGTCATTGATACTGACAAACAGTGCAACCTTGGCCTAGCCTGACTTTGCTCAGGGTGTTCTGAATGGACTCGATTAGAGCGGGAGACAATTGTGCCCGCATTGTGATCGAATTCCATACGATCCCCAGCTAGTTTTCTGAGTGGGAGATAGGATGCTTTTCTTGGCGTTGAGCCTCAACCCCAGAGAAACCAGATGAGCTAAGACGATATCCCTGTGCTGTAATGCCAGTTCTTGTGACTGTGCTAGTATCAGCCAGTCATCTATGTAATTCAGAATGCGGATGCCCCGGAGTCGCAAAGGAACCAGTGCTGCATCCATGCATTCCGTGAATGTGCGGGGTGATAAGGCTAGACCGAATGGAAGAACCCGATATTGGAAAGCTTCACCCCCGAAAACAAACCTCAGGAACTGCCTGTGTTGTGGCAGACGTTCTATATGAAAGTACGCATCCATGAGATTGATCTTGACAAACCAATCTCGATGTTGGATTTGAGACACGGAGATCTTGATGGTTAGCATCTTGAACTTGAACGTCCTCGGAGCGATTCAAGCCTCGAAGGTCAAAGATCGGAAGCAACCTCCCCATTCTTCTTGGGAACCAGGAAGTATCTGCTATAGTAACCTGACTCTCTCTCTGGAAGGGGAACATGTTCTATGGCTCCTTTAACCAAGAGATTTTGCAGTTCTTTCCACAGTAAACATGCTTGCTCCGGTTTCACGGTAGTGGGAACCACGTCGTTGAAACGTGGAGGATGGCAAACAAATTCAATTCTGTAGCCTTTTTCTACTGTTCTTAGGACCCACATAGAACCACCTGTAGTTTCCATGCTGCCAGGTTCTCTGAGATGGGTATCGATTCTGACACTTCCCGTTGAGGGGAAATCCGCTAACTCCCGAAACACCAGAGGCGGCAGGAATGGAGCGGTTTCGTGGGGGTATCGGGAGGGTACAGATGGATGTTTCACATGACCCGTCCCAAGGGGGGGCTACCCCCACAAAGCTGGGTGCTTTGTCGACGGCCCCTCCCCCTGAGTGTGGCAAGGAAGGAATTGCCTGAAGGCTTCCTCGTGACTTTTTGCCTCCTGGAACCTGGTGATAGCTATATTCATAAATAAGCCACCAAATAAGCCAGAAGGCGAAACCAGGGCATCGAAAGGAACATTTTGTCCTTGTCTCTGATGCCCGATAGGTTAAGCCATAAGTGTCTCTCCATGTAGACTAAAGCAGACATAGACCGGCCAATGGGGTGGCCATCTGCTTGGTCGTGCAAGGAGACAGATCCGTGGCTCAACGAAGCTCAGAGAAAGACACTTCGTGGACCGTGGTGCCCGCACTCAGGTACGCCTGTAACACTGCCATAGTGTGCAGGGCAGCACCAACCTGACCTGCTGCCTGATAAGCCTTCCCCACAAGCGTGGAGTTGGTCCTGCACAGCTTTGTGGGAAGAGTGGGTCTCTTTAGCCATGATGCCGACCCAGGCGAGAGATAACCCGCAAGTGCCTCCTCTACTGGTGGCATCACAGAATACTTCAACAGATTAGCCTAGTACGCCTGTAACACTGCCATAGTGTGCAGGGCAGCACCAGCCTGACCTGATGCCTGATAAGCTTTCCCACAAGCGTGGGGAACGCTCATTGTGGAGGTCATAGAAGAAAGGAAGGGACTGATATAGCGTTCCCCTTTTCTTTTTTTTTGGCCACCAAGCAGAAATCTGTCTTTTAGTTTGGAGCGTTTGGGGGGGGTCTCTTGTTCGCGTGGCCAGTCTAACTATAGTCTGGCCACAGCCCGAGTAACCACCTCGAGTAATTCCTCAGCCGCTTTATTATTGTGCGTGGAATGTACAATAATAAAGCGTCCCCCTTGTGAACCGTTTCAGCATCCCCCTCGTGAACCGAAGAGGCGCCGAGGCGCGCTTCAGGCTTACGAGAAGGATCAGCTAGATCTGGGGAGAGAGCGAGCGATAGGGACGGACCCGTCTCTCGCTCCTCAGCCAGATCAATGCGAGAGCCCCACGATGAAAAAGTGGGCACTGGCTCTTGGAAGTAAGCGAGACGAGTGTGAAGCATTTTGACTGTAAACAGATCGCAATGCCTGCACCGCCCTGTCGCAACGCAAGAGCAGCATGCTCTTCCCCCAAACACACTAAGCAAAACTGATGTGTGTCCGTTTCAGCCATAGAACGTAAACATGAGAACACACACCACTTGCTTTGTTTATCAGTCATTCTTTTCCTTCTTTTTTTTTTTTTAAAGAAAAGAGAAAGAGAAAGGTTTCTGCGCACTGCCTAACAAATCTAACTCCTAACAGAGGAAAGTAGAAAGTTTCTGACTGGCTCATGAAGCACACACACACAGAGTGATCTGAAGACAAAAGATCTGATGATGCACCTGTGACGCATCTATTTATAGCCCTGCTACAGGTGCATCCAATTATGTCACCGGCAGAGGCTATAAATTCCAGTCAATTTTCATTGACGTGTTGCACACATATTCACAGCTGGTCACACTTAAAGTTGTTCCCAAAGCGCTAATTCAGCGCAGCATCATAAGTGTAGCTTTTTGAAAGGGAACCTTGACATTCAATAATATTAATAAGAGTTCATAAGAGAAGTATGTCCAATGTTCAATTTATGTGCTGTATAAATAATTATTTTGAGTTAGATCTTTTCAATTAATTGGGTTATCCAGTTCACAAAAATGGTCTGAATGATTCATTCGCGAATCGGTCTGATCTCACTGAGCCATTGTTCCAGTCTCAATGGTTAACGGGTCAATTGAATATTGACTTACATATCAGTCTGTTACTCGTATAAAGCTGTCCTAAGAAGACTTGGAATATGGCGCACAACATATACGGACCATTTTTTTATACTATCAACACATTTCAGGAGTTGAAAATCAAGTTCCCAATTGAAAATAGGTGGATACAGAATAGCTCATAGTGATCTGGACAGCATCCCTGAAGAAAGAGTCCATAAAACTGAGACTGTTCTCAAGTTGGCCAGGAAAAGCAGAAAACAATACAGGGAGCCCCTGTTCTGCCCAGTGTGGCATTCAAAATTCTCCTCTTCCTTTTTTCAACCACTGCCTGCTTCCTTTCATTTTTTTGTGTTTTTTTTTTTTTATTTTTGCTGGATTATGTATGAGTGTGTGTGTGTGTGGACCTCCTGTCATCAAACTAAATGTGGACATCGCTCTGGGATATGACCTTGGACCCTGGGTTCCTGATCCATGTCCAAGAGAAGACGGATCAGACAGTCCCACGTTCAGTTTGTTGCACTGATAACATTTGTTTTTTTCCTCTGTTTTATGTAAGTTAAATTCTACATACTTATCTGAGATTTTCCATGTTTGTTAGAGTGGAATTCTCAAAAGACAGACCCTGAAACAACATACAGACATTTTTCCATTTGGGTAATTTGACTGGGAATCATGGAGGAAAATGATTTTAGTAGAAAGGGTTGTGGTGGTTTGAGATATGGCTGTTTTATTTGAACTGGTTTTATTTCTTAAGTCTTTAAAGATCAATCCATTCAGAGGGCATCCAGATGGAATATATTACGGTCTCTGCCAGATCCATCCGTGAATTGGTTGTATCATATATTCTGGGAAAGTAGGGCCTCTCATTCATAGATCATACACAGTAAGACAGACCAGCTCAAACAAAGCCTGAAGTTGTATAAGTTACATGCCGCAATTTAGAAGCATCTGAATACATGTGTGAGAGTTTGTAGCAAAGATGCTTTGAACATAAAAAAACACAAACTTTGAAATGAGACCTAACTGGAGGGAGGGTCCATACCTCATGCAGATCTCAAGGCCAATGAGTTTAACAAAGAGAAAAAAGGGGCTGAAAAATCAGCTCAATTTCAGAATGTGTAAAAATAACAGATGACCACACACAATAAAAATGATGTAAGGACATCATTGAAACTCATAATTATTGTTATTGTTGTGTTTTGTATAGCGTGATCAAAGTCAAGTCAAGCATTTGACATATTTACATGATGAGGAAAATCATCTAAAACACTTTGAAACCAGCAGACTTTGACTTCTGAGACATCAGTATTATATTCATTAATATGGTCTTGCAAAATTACTAATCCTTAATAGGCTGCGTTTTAAAATATATGGTGTGTCTAATTAAGAAGGTTTTTGTTAGGTAGTAAGAACTTATTACATTATGGGCAAAAAGTTATACGTTATTTGTTCAGAAATGTTATTACATTATTGTTAAGTTATTACATTAC
Organism: Xyrauchen texanus; assembly: GCF_025860055.1. Classification (NCBI taxonomy): domain Eukaryota; kingdom Metazoa; phylum Chordata; class Actinopteri; order Cypriniformes; family Catostomidae; genus Xyrauchen; species Xyrauchen texanus. The sequence goes on along the minus strand of NC_068300.1, from coordinate 14,173,793 downwards.
TGACTTTTATTACATTAAGAATGTAAAATGTATTGCGTTATTGGCAGTTATTTCAATAACAGTAGTTATTACATTATCGGCTGCTACACGCACCCTTGCATCTCTAGATACAGACTTGACATTTTTAAGAACCCTAGCCACACTCATTCCTCCAATACCAAGTTTAATCTTTCTCCCATAATCTCTTGAAAGAAGTTAAAGCTCTGTTCCCCAGACTTTGAATTAGTAGGTAGTAATAAACTGATGCTTCATGACCTTTTCCAAAAGCAGTAATCACCTCTCCCAGAGTATCTGCCACTTTAGGGAGGTGTGTGCTGCTACCAAAAATAGTACAGAGCAGGTGACGCCAAAATGTTGAACCAAATTTTCAAAGGATCTCAACACTACACTCTCATATAGGTCACCGAGTGTAGTAACCCCCCCCCCCCTTACAATCCACTCTAACCAGCACAAAGGGGACTTATTAATACATAATTTGTGGTTCAACCATATGCTTGAGGCAACATTTAAATACATGTTTGAATTAAACACTCTGGACACTTCTGTCCATACCGAGTGCAAATGTGAGATAACGGGGTGTAACTTAACTTCTCCAATTAGTTTGATAGAAAGGCTTCGCAATGGCGAAATAGGGGCAATAACTTCCTGTTCAATACAAAACCAGAAAGGGACTCTCTCAGGTGGAAGTGTCCAATGAGCCAAATGTCTGAGACCAAATGCATAATAATACAACTTTTTGGGTGGGCCTAGCCCACCTTTGTCAATTGGCCTATGTAACTGTAAAGGAATTGATGGAAAGGAGGAGGTGAGAAACAGCTTGACGATATAAGTAATAGTTTAATGAAGAACTAAACAAAAAGACAAACACACAAAGGTGTCGGACAGCTGCCTGCAAATCTCTCTCTCTGTCCCATTGCAGTCTGCAGTTGGCCTTTATCCCTCTCTGAGGCTTGATTAGCCTGATTAGGGGCTGGGTGTGTAGTATCACAACCTGGTCCCACCCTCTGCCCTGTCACAGTAACTTATTGAAATGTAATCTAGAATGCTTACCATTCCAAATGAAGGACTTTGCTATATCAAATAGCTTGAAATAAGAGAGGGTGACATCTACAGGGAGTGACTGTAGCAGGTAGTTACATATTGGAATTTATTTTAATAACATTAACCTTCCCAATCATAAATAAATGTAATGAAGCCAACCTGACCACATCGCTTGAAAACCTTTTTATTAAGGGGTCAAAATTAACTCGATTAGTTAATTAAATAAATCAGACAAAGATGCTGGGAATAAAATTACCAAATACTTAATGCACAGGGCATTGAGCCACTGGAAGGCGCCTGGCTGAAAAGCCGTTACTGGGCAGTGAGCTGTTAGAGCCAAAGCTTTGGATTTAGACCAATTGACTCTGTACCCTGAGAACTTAGAAAAGGAATTAATAACTCTGTGGAGGCAAGGCATAGATCTAATGGGGTTGGAGACAAATAATAAAATATCATCTGCGTAAAGAAAAAGCTTATGTGCCATACCTCCCACCTCCACCCCTGGAAAATCATCTTCCTTTCTTATCGCAGCTGCTAATGGTTCCAGGCAAGACAGAACAATAATGGGGAAACCATGTACCTTGTACCGCTGCGGGTTCTTACTTCATCATCATTGTCTTCGTCATTGCTAGTGCTAGCACCATCGTTACAGAATGTTACAGCAACAACGCTAAAGAAATACTTGACCGAATAATGAACCCAGCAATTCAGCTCCTACGCCTACGTCGTGGGAATCGTCCCCTGGAGGATTAGAGGACTTCTGTGATCTGGCTGCCAGTTGGACTTTAGTGAGGTCATGGCCACCGAGCCAGAGTTTCGCGTCATGGCCGCTGAGCCAGAGTTCCACATCATTTCCGCCAAGCCTGAGTTCCTCGTCATGGTTGCTGAGCTAGCGCCATCTTTTGCCCTGGATCCTTGTACATTTTACTCTAACTTGAAAACAAGATCTCAGCCGAAGAAGATTTTTATCAGTGATTGCTCTAAGAGCTGATAATGAAGTAGCAGTAGTTGTCACTAGCAACCAATAGATATTAGCAGACCAGTTACAGATGTAATGAATGGCCTTTCGTTTGTCTCCAATGATTTATTAGTGATAAGGCTAAATTGTTGCTGAATTGCAGTGAAAGTTTCAGAAGGCTTTGTGTTTCTTGCTCTCTGTCCAAAATCCCCTCCATTTGTTATATACCTTTCCCCGTTCCTTCTCACCTTAATTTCTTTCTTTATGATGCATGATGTCTGAGTCAAGTGTGTGCAGATGTTTAACTTTAGGAGACTTTATCTCAGTAGGGAGGACTCTCTACGCACTAATAAAACATCTTCACCACACCCAACCGAATGTGTAACCTCAACAGTATGAGAAACAAAACATACCACTGACCGCAGAATACATGATTAAGAAACAATATTAATGTGAAAACATAACAGAGTTATGTGCTTTTGCACTCTAACACATGCAGATCTAAAAACAAACCAGGTCAACTGAAGGAAAAAAGACCAGGGATAGGTAAGCAATTCAATGATTCAGAATCAGAATCAGCTTTATTGCCAAGTATGCTTACACATACAAGGAATTTGTCTTGGTGACAGGAGCTTCCAGTGCACAACAATACAAAAAACAATACAAAAACAGCAGACCTAGATAATAATACAAAAAGTATAAAATCCGTTATATAAAGTACAAAAATACAGTATGTTATGTACAGTGTATATGTTGGATAATATAAATAGACTAAACTGTGTATTGCACATAATTATTGCTCAATGCGGTGACTTTAACTGTTTATGAGAGGGATAGCCTGAGGGAAAAAACTGTTCCTGTGCCTGAAGGTTCTGGTGCTCAGAGCTCTGAAACATCGGCCAGAAGGCAACAGTTCAAAAAGGTAGTGGGCTGGGTGAGTGGGATCCAGAGTGATTTCTATAAAAAATTGTATCCCCTTTTCTCCCTATTTGGAATGCCCAATTCCCACTATTTAGTAGGTCCTCGTGGTGGCACGGTTACTCACCTCAATCCAGTTGGCAGAGGACAAGTCTCAGTTGCCTCTGCTTCTGAGACCATCAACCCACACATCTTATCAAGTGGCTCGCTGAGCATGACACCGCGGAGACTCCACATGTGGAGGCTCATTCTGTTACTCATGTCCATCATTTCCCACGTCCGATTCCCCTGACTTGGAGATCAGTATGTTTTTTATTTAATAAAAATAAAAGGCTGATATACTATTAAGTGATTTGTTTGATAGAAAAACGTTCGACTCATAAGAGTCCTTCGTTCGGGAATTGGGCTACACTTGTCGGGATGTATGTTTCACATTGTAGATTCAACAGAATAGGCTGATAAGAGTCATTCATTCAGAAACAATATTTAATAATCTTTTTATTTACATTTATGTTTATTAATTTAGCAGATGGTTTTATCCAAAGCGACTAACAAATGAGGAGCATGGCAAGCAATTTGTCGTACAAAAGTAAAAAATATCTGCAGTATAGCACTGCCAAGTTCTCAATGTGTCTGGAGTAGTATAGAAGCTAGCATAGAAGAGAGAGACAGACTAGTTTTATTATTAAATATTACGTAAGTGTATTTAGCGTTGATTGTTTAAGTGCTCTCTAAACAGATGTGTTTTCAGCTGGTTCTTGAATGTTGAGATGGTTTCTGCACATCATGCAGAGATTGGAATCTCCTTCTACCACAGAGGAACAGAGAAAGTGAATGATTGTGAAATTTACTTTGTGCCTATATGTGACAGGACCACCAGCTGCCACTCATTCATTGACTGCAGAGAGCGAGTTGGGACATAGACCTGGAGGAGTGAATTGAAGAGGGTGCTGTTCCATAGGCTGTCCTGAATGCCAGAGTCAAAGCCTTGAATTTGATGCAGGCAGCTTCATGTAACCAGTGAAGTAAAATCAAGAGTGGGGCGACGTCATCCCTCTTTGGCTGATCGAAGACCAGATGCGCTGCAGCATTCTGGATCATCTGCAGTGGCTTAATCGTGCTAGCTGGGAGGCCGGCCATTAAAAATAAGGTATGTGGTAAACATGATGTGATGATACAAGGACATTTTGTTCATACCTCAAACATGAATTTTAAAGCCGCCATGTGTGTGTTTTTTAAAGTATGCAATTCAATATGGCTTCAAAATTCACATTTATAGTATGACTGTTTGTAATTTCTGTTGTAGAACAAAATGTCCACGTATCATCAAGTAATGTTTACCACAGTCCTTAGTTTACTCATAAGATGAAAAACCCATAGGAAAATCCAGAGGGAACCAACTGGAAATGATATGGCTTTCCATATTTGAATTTACACAAACAAGAATACAATTTTCAGCAAATAATGACTTAAATGTCAGTCTGTTCCTCACACAAATTATTGAATGGCTTCAAAAGACATGACATATGTTATAGCCTACATGTCGTGTGGAGTAGCCTACTGTTAGTATGCTTTTATAATTCTTGTTTTGTCATTGTTGGGGCTTGATGGTGTTCATCCCCATTCATTTGTATTGTATTGAAAAGCGAATGGCCATTCTTCAAAACTTCACCTTTTTGTGCACAGAGGAAATAAAGTAATGTGGATTAGTAAACAGTGAGATAATTTTATTCAAACAATTCCAAACCATTCAAATACAGTTTGCTCAACAAACATACAAATTCTCTCATCATTGACTGTGTTTTTCTCTGTATTAACCTAGCTAAATATTGGAGCAAAGTACACTACATGTATCTGTCAAGTTCTGGCACAAATGTGGATATATAACCACATTAATTTCATCATCTTCTCATCTCTCTGTCTAAATGTCTCTAAACCAGTTTCTATAAATGCATCCCACTGTCTTTAGCACAACAAGCCGACTGAATTGGACAGTATACAGCACATGACCAGTCCTAATTGGTACTGATTGGGTGGCTTGGCAGACATCTTGAAGTGATTTATAATGGTTGTTTAATCCCTGTGAATTTCTCTAACCCCCTTTCAGACATCAATAAAACCCTTAAAGTGAGACCTAGGGGAGATATTAAGAAGAATAAAGAGTAATTCTTAACCCTTTAAGTGTAGTCTTTTCACAGAAATGCTTTTTGCTAAAAACCACTTCCCACAATGCCATTTTTACACATACTGATGTTATTCTACATAATTGTGGTTTTCAGTCTGGTTTGCCTATCTCTCTCATTCTCTCTTTCTTTTTCCATGTATGGTCTGATTTAATAAATCAGACTGATGTCTGTCTACGAAATGTACATGAGACAATACTTGGAAAGGAATTGAGGAAAAGCAAACAGGGGATTTTGCATCGTAAATTCAATCACTTTTGTGCGAGCTTCAACTGACATGGTGTTGTAAAACATGTCAGGGTTATGGAATCTCTTTTTACCGTAAATCTTTAGATGCATGTTTGTGTATGTGTTATAGGGACGGAAGTGCTTGAGAAAGCAGGAATGGAGTGAACTTGGTTTTGCCAGCAAAGGCTCATGTGTTTGATGCATTATGGAGGGCATGCAGATAATTCTCATTGTATTTAATATCAGAATCATATCTAAACTAAGCTCATACTGTTGGAGTGTCTTGTTTTGCTTTGAAAGATTTCTCACTCAAGCATTTTGCCAGTGCAGATATACTGAGAAAAGTGTTTCAACCATAGCAATCTGACAAAAAAAGAAATCACTAAACAAAAAATCATATGAACTCTGACTGTATTGAAACCCCCCCTTTTCTTCTGCAATTAATTGACCTTAAACCTCTAAATTTAACATATAGACTTTGTTTTGAATATAATTTCAATCTTTATCCCCAATTTTGGAATGCCCAATACCCAGTACTGAGTAGACCCTCATGGTGGCGCGGTTCCTCACCTCAATCCAGGTGGCGGAGGACAAGTCTCAGTTGCTTCCGCTTCTAAGAGTGTCAATCCGTGCATCTTATCACGTGGCTCGACACCACGGAGACTAACAACATGTGGAGGCTCATGCTACCCTCCGCTATCCACACACAACTTACCGCGCGCCCCATTGAGAGCGAGAACCACTTAATTGCCACCATGAGGAAGTTACCCCATGTGACTCTACCCTCCATAGCAACTGGGCCAATTTGGTTGCTTAGGAGTCCTGGCTGGAGTCACTCAGCACACCCTGGATTCCAACTCGCAACTCCAGGTATGGTAGTCAGTGTCAATACTCACTGAGCTACCCAGGCCCTAATTTCAGTCTTAGGTGTGCTGCACATTTTAATTTTTATAAACTTACCATACAAATTACATTTTAAGATTAGTTTAAACATCTTCCAAAGATTTTCATTCACCCACACTGTGTTTTTGGTTGAAAACATATTGTTATTGCAATTTTTATGTTCATCCACATTGGTGTGGCATTTTTATTCCACTGAAAACAGAGACCTTAAAAAATGCTCTCCATATCCACATACTTAAAAGAGAAAAACAAGGTGATAATAGAAAATAGAAAATTGAGTTCCCTTTACAAAAAGCTTCACTTTGATGCTGCGCTTTTGCTAAGCGCTACGGGGAACAATCTTGCATTGTGAGCAGCTGTGAATTTGTGTGAAACACGTCAATGAACATTGACCTGAATTTATAGCCTCGGCTGGTGATGATCATTAGATGCACCTGTGGCCAGGCTATAAAATAGAGGCGTCACCAGCATGTGGGCAGATATTTTTCATTCAGAGCATACTATGCTGTGTGTCTCACAACCTGCTCAGAAAACTTTCTTCCCTCTTTGTTAGGAGTTAGAAATTGTTAGGCAGTGCGCAGAACTTTCTTACTTTTCTCTCTGCTCTGAAAGAGATTATATATATATATATATATATATATATATATATAAATAGAGAATAATGACGGAGAAAGCGGAGCAAACGATGCGTGTTTCCTTGTCAGCGTCTCATGACGGACAAGGACACGCATGAGTTTTGCTTTGTTTGTTTGGGGAAAACGCAGCGGCTCTGGCGTTGGGGCGGGCGGTGCGGCGCATTGTGACCTTCTTTCGGTCGGGATGCTTCGCGCTCACCTAGCTTACTTCCGAGACCAGCACCGCGACTTCATTAGTGGGGCTCTCATATGGATCTGGCTGAGGAGCGAGAGGCGGGTGCGTCCCTTTAGCTCGCTCTCTCCCCAGATCCGGCTGGTCCTTCTCGTGTTCTTGAAGCGGCTCGGCGCCTCTTCAGTTCAGGAGGGGACCTCGATTCCCTTGGGTCTATAGATTTCGAGTTACCCACATCAGAGCACTCAAAACATGATGCAAAATCCTCTGAGGAGTTACTTGATGTGGTTACTCGTGCTGTGGCCAGACTTCAATTAGACTGGCCACGTGACCAAGAAACCCCCAAACGCTCCAAATTAGAGGATAGATTTCTGTCTGATGGCCAAGGGAAGGGAACACCTCATCAGTCCCTTCCCTTCTTTGATGACCTCCACGATGAGCTTGCTCATTCGTGGAGGAACCCTTATACCTCGCACGTTCACGTGCCCTCAACGTCGTTATATTTGACTATCGTGGGTGCTGAGGCGCGAGGGTATTCAAGGATGCCGCCGGTCGAAGAGACGCTTGCGGGTTATCTCTCGCTGGGTTCGGCATCGTCCTTGAAAAAACCTGCTCTCCCCTCTAACCATGCAGGACTACCTCCATGCTAGTGGGGAGGGCTTATCAAGCGGCAGGTCAGGCTGGTGCTGCGCTGCACACCAGGCGTGAAAAAGTTCATGAATTACGTGGGACGTTAAAGATATTGAGACAGTGGGGTAAACTGACCACGCGCCTGGGGATAGTGTATCGTGTGTCCAAGCACCCAGTGACAAAACAGAAAGCTTACCAATATGTTGTGCCTGAATCGCTCCGAATGGCAGTATTGAAAGGCATTCATGATGATGCGGGCCATCGGGGTCAGCAGCGCTCATTGGCGTTGGCCAGACAGAGGTTTTATTGGGATACAATGGAGAAAGATGTCAAGGATTACGTCCAGAGCTGTAAGAGATGCATTGTGAGCAAAGCTCCTGAACCAGAGGCTAGGGCTCCATTAGTTTCCATTACCACTTCGTCGCCACTCGAATTAGTCTGTATAGACTTTTGGTCAGCTGAAGACCATAACAATAAATCTGTTGATGTTTTAGTAGTCACTGACCATTTCACAAAGTTGGCGTGTGCATATTCTTGTCCTAATAAAGCTGCGAGGACAGTGGCATGGGTTCTTTGGAATAACTACTTTTGCGTGTATGGTTTTCCTGTTAGCATTCACTCTGACCAGGGCGCCAATTTTGAGAGTTTATTGATTGCGGAGCTGTGTCAGTTAGCTGGTATTGACAAAACGCACACCACACCATACCACCCAATGGGCAATGGTCAGGTGGAACGAATGAACCGTACTCTTGGTAACATGATCCGTGCACTGCCCCCCAGATCTAAAGTCAGATGGCCGCAAATGTTGAACACCTTGACTTTTGCATACAATTGTACAGTTCATGAAACAACAGGTTATTCACCTTTCTTTCTCATGTACGGCCGTACTCCGAGACTACCTGTTGATCTTATGTTTGAACCCGTACTTTTGAGTGGAGAAACAGTTGACATTGACAAGTATGTGCAGTCACTCAAGCGAGACCTCTGTGAAGCTATGAAACTTGCACAGTCACACTCAGAAAAACAACAACATAAACAAGCAGAATTGTATAACAAAAGGAGTAAGGGACGACCAGTTGACATTGGGCAAAGACTTTTGTTGGCCAACAAAGGCGAAAGAGGTAAAAAGAAACTGGCAGATCGTTGGGAAAGTACAGTTTATGTAGTGTTCGACAAAAATTCCTCTTTGAACACGTACAAACTCAGAAGCCCTTCGGGTGTTGTTAAAACTGTTCATAGGAATCTGATTATGCCGGTTGATTTTCTGCCATTGCGTGAAGCAGACGCTGTCGAGGAACAGTTATCCAGTTTGAGTGGTAATGAGCCTGTGGACTCTAGTTTCGAGCAGCTTGCAGAAGAAAGGACTACTCGGTGGGTTGCTGACCTTTCTACAAGCTCTGGTGGTTCTGTAGTAAACAGAGATGAATTGGATGAGCAGAATGTGATGTGTGAGGAAACTGTTCAGGCAAGTGAAGGAGTAGAAGCTGAAGGGGAGTTGGTAACATCTACTATCAGTGAGTGTGATGTTACGTTTACTGGTGTTGACTTCCATGTGGACTATGATAAACACGGTTGTGACTCCTATGAATACAGGAATGGGAATCAGGATGATTCAGCAACAGGTGTCAATTTGAGTGAGGAGTATGTCACTGAGGTTAGAGCAGTTCACGAAGGAAGCACGGTTAATGAGCCTTCCCCTTCTGTACAACCATCTACGTTTGGAAAGGAGTCGTCAGTGGAAAGACCTGATCAGAATGCGGGTTTCCGTACTAGACATGGCAGACTTGTAAAGCCGTTAAATAGGCTCATTCAGACTATGTCTAGTCAATTTGTTAAAAATCTTTTTGGGTAAAACAAAATTATACTATTAGTTGTTGATAGATGGTAACTTCTTGTATGATTTTGTTTTTGTTTGTTTGTTTGTTGATCTGTTGTTGTTACTATATCTATTGCTAAATTTTTTTTCTATTGTAATAAATTGTGTGTATAGTCTGTTAAGACTGGTAAAGCCGTTACATAGGCTCATTCAGACTATGTCAAACCTATTCGTTGTGAATCTCGTTTGGAGATAACGAAATGTTGAGATGATACTGAGTTCATGTATTATCATTAAATGTATGTATTTATTTTATTTTTTATTTTTTATTTCTCATGTATTTCATACTTTAAATGTCCTGAAAAAGGAATAATACACATTTGTGTGTAGTCTATGAAGATAGACAATTATGCAATCTTGGATGTAATCTGTCGGTTTACATCCAAGATTGTATGGCATTTGGCATTGGAAGAAATGGCATTTCTTCCTATGGTTGGGTGAAGGAGTAGCTAACCTTTGCCTTTCCTAGTCCTTCTGTGGACACCAATGATGCTGGTAGACTTTCATCAGTCTGTATGTTTGGGGGTTACACCTGATTACTAAGTGATCTAACTGTAGAGTTGAGTATTTTGTGCACAATTTTGTTTATTTTATTTTGTTTCTTTTTGATGATGAATCTAGCTTTTGTATGCTATTCATGATGTTACGCAAAATCTAGTGAAATCAGTGGGGGTGAGTGTAACAAGGTTAATATGGTTTTATTTCACAAGATTTTTCTGTTATTATACAGTTAAGGCTGTTCTACAATTGTTTAAACAAGTGTTTATAAAAATACATTAAAAAGGGTCTGTAAGGAGGTGATGGTTCAACCTTTCCCCACCCCCTCCTTTTACAACAAAGTGGTTCGGGCCGTATTGCTCTTTTAGCGTCCTCTTTTTCCGGCCTTTCTTCCGAACAAAGAGTGTAACTGATGTGAGTTGAAGCTGGCGTGACGGCCTGTTTATATAAAAATACATTCTCTATGCAGACCCAATCTGGCGCTCTCCTGTCGTTCTTCACTGATTTCCAACACAACGCAGACTACAGAAGCATACGGTTACACGGGCTCTTATGCCCTTGAGTCGACATCTCAGCTCATGCCTGAGCAAGTTTGTGATGCGGCAGGCTGGTCCTCTCCGCTCACATTCATCAGTTTTTATGACAAGTTTTGTGTTGCGATAGGGTTCTCTTCGCACACATTCATCGAACTTTATGGGTTAGATGCTTTGCTACTCCGGGCTCTTATGCCCTTGAGTCGACACCTCAGCTCATGCCTAAACAAGTTTGTGATGCGGCAGGCTGGTCCTCTCCGCACACATTCATCAAAATTGAATGGTTTAGATGTTTATGCTACTCCGGGCTCTTATGCCCTTGAGTCGACATCAAGCTCATGTCTGAGACCTCTCGCGCTTTGTGAGCACACTTCACAACCGTAGGGGTCCGGACAGCCCCAGTGCGGCGGCGTGGTTATTGCGTTCCCCGTAGCGCTTAGCAAAAGCGCAGCATCGAAGTGAAGCTTTTTGTAAAGGGAACGTCTCGGGTTACATGTGTAACCCTTGTTCCCTGAAAAAAGCGGAACGAGATGCTGCGCTTTTTTGCCGCACTGGGATGTCCCAGGACTGCTCTTCAGAAAAAAGGTATCTGTCGACACGCTGGTGACGCCTCTATTTTATAGCCTGGCCACAGGTGCATCTAATGATCATCACCAGCCGAGGCTATAAATTCAGGTCAATGTTCATTGACGTGTTTCACACAAATTCACAGCTGCTCACAATGCAAGATTGTTCCCCGTAGCGCTTAGCAAAAGCGCAGCATCTCGTTCCGCTTTTTTCACGGAACAAGGGTTACACATGTAACCCGAGACGTTCCCATCCTAAAGCATATTAGTGTGGATGTGGTCTTACTCTGTTGGAAAGTTCACTATTCAAAAATCATTTTGAAATCCAGTGTTAGGCTCAGGAGGGAAAATCCTAGAAGTAAACAATGTCTTAGACCACCGATGAGAAGCTGCTACCATAATATATACTATTTTTTATGTGAAAAATTGGCAGGTATGTTAAATCAAAAGAACAATATTGTTTTTAAAAGATAAGGATACAGCAACAACAGGTGTGCCTCACTGATACTGAAGGTAAGGTTGCTTTCTAACTTTATAGCTATAAAAACTAGCTAGCTAGCAACCACAGCTCTCCCTTAAAAATGCATTGTGCTTGTTCTAGCAAGGTTAATTTCATTTATAGTATATGATGGAGTTGTTGACAAAGTTGTTGCTTTGTACACATTGTACATAGTATTAGTGCTATTGATTTTAGCATGAAAGCTTTTTTAAAATGAGACGGTATGCAAATATTCACTTGCTGTTCTGACTGGCTACTTTACTGTCAAAACACTCCCACCAAAGCCCAGTTTTCATTCAAATTGCAAAATACTGTAAAGACGGTGTTGCGCACAGCTAAACGCAAACAAGACACATAGGCCTACTTAGTATCATGACAAAAGCCAAGCAGCACTCGTGCATCATTTTATTTATAAGAAGACTAAAACTTAACTTGACTTAAATGTTAAGAATAATCTTCTGGAAATGCAAATGCAGTTAATAATTGCAAACTGTATATTAGCATACTTCAATGCCCCACAAGTCTAGTGTCAGTTTTGCTTTTAGCCACTTGATGGCAACATAAGACCTGTTTTTATGTCTGAACTCTTAGAGTAGGCATTGAAGCTGTACCATGTTATAATGGCTCCCTCTAATGGTCAGCCTGAATATCTTATACAGGCTTCAAACACTAGCTCATGTTTTGATGTTAAGACTAATTGTCATGCTCCCATATTTAATAAGAAATATTTGATTTGTGGACACAAATTACATCAGTAAGAGATAAGGAGTTCATCTGCCTAGATCAAGAGTCTTTTGCTTCTAAAATGCAGCAAAATATATATATAAAAATTGTATCTAGGAATTAATACAAATTTAATTAAGCAATAAGGTACGAGACTAAAATAGTAAAGACTGCTGGGGGAAACATTAAACAGATTATTAATTTGATTCCCAACAATTCATAATCTTTGAACAGCACAAAACTCTGCTTAAACATGTGATACACTAAAACCTATTTAACATCACAAAAGTATTTCTTTAAAGATTAAGTGTGTTGTTTTTATAATGTGGAAATAATTCCTCCTACCCTACCCTAATATACAAAGTCAACTGTAAGTAAGCCACCCCAAAAAGTTTAAACATTGCGGCTCTGTAGCAAAACATTAAACTGTTTATCCAAATGATGACAGACAGGGGAATCGCTTTTTTTTTTTTTTTTGCAATTCTGTCTCAGAAGCTTAGATATTTCACACTTCACCCTTAAGATTTTTCACAGTGCACAATAGATGGTCACTTTCAATGTACATTAGATATGCACAAGACATATTTTAAAGCTTTGAGCGATACAGTAAAGAGACACTAAAGCATCTATAGCTACTGATATTGTCTTTATCTGTTTTAGCAGACATGAAATGCACAAAGAATGCCTTTGCAGTTTATAAGCTTGTTCGTTTCAGGTGTGTGTGTGTGTGTGTGTGAGTGTGTTGTTGCCTCTGATGTATTTTCTCTGGGCTTGAGCATAGACTCTCAGGTTCTATGTATCAAATATTTATCCTGCAGTAACTTATGCCTTAAATAATTCTCAAAGAACTGCACCAAAAGCAAGCCCTTACCACCTTAGACAAGCTTCAACCTGGACAATGGATTCAAGGAAGCAGAAAGAGTGAAGGAGAGGGGGGAAAATAGATGCTATATTGAAAAAACAAAACAGAACTGATGTATTCTAAGGCATTTATGCATTACTTAGTATGGCATGTATTTAGCTAAACTAAAACCTTTCATAGGTTTTAAGGTTTAAAGGACTTCTCTGTGTGATCGTAATAAAGTTAACCGACTTTTGCATTCATGTCTGATGGATCATATGGGTACAAAAATAATCTTGTTTCTATAACATTCCTTATGTTAAAGGAATAGTTCCCCCAAAATTTTGTGCTTACACGATATGCAAACTTGGCACATAATGAAAGGATACGTGCATTGCCTATCTTCAAAACGTATCTCCATGTTTCAGGTTTGAATATGCACAAACATGAATGAGATTTGAGAGCTACAGCAGACAGACAGATTTTCAGTAAATATCGGTCTGGTTCTCAAACACAACTGGTGTATGAATTCAGAAGACTTGTGTGAAATATTTTTTTTATGCTTTTTGCCATTTTTGGAGCTTGAAAACTCCTGGTCACCATATATTTTCACCATCTGGATAAGAGCAGCTCAGAGATTCTTCAAAATATCTAATTTTATGTAATATTTAAATGTATTCATACGATAAACAACAACTAACTCTCAATTACTTCTAAACTCCCTTTTGAATTAAACATTTATTTTTAAGAATGAATGTCCCACAAAAGTTAGTTTTAGAAAACTACAGTGAACCTGCATGGAAAGTTTAAACCAGGACAAGGGAGACCTTTCAGCTGATCAAACCAGCTGATGAATATATTATTACCAGTTCTGGATAGATTACTTCTGAATTGCAATCTGGTACTGATTACAAATTACATGACTAAAATTGAAGTCTGTTAAGTAATGCTTTGTACTACATTTTAATGTAATATAATTTGATGGCTTTTATATAAATTTTGCATTACTTCTGACCTAATTCTTGTTTATTTGATGTCACGTGCATTTGATTAGGATAAACTGGTACTATTTGACATAATGTCACTTAAATGCATTAAAGAAAATGTACTTAATGTATCAAAATATGAGAATTGATATGAATATTTCTTGAGTTTGTGCTGTTTGACCTTTATAAGCCACTAATAAACTAATTATATATTGCTGACACTTTATACCTCCATTTGCCATTAACAAACATACAGTATAGGTAATCCTTAACAGATTAGTAATTCATCAACTTTGAAATCTTTTAAATCAAACTTTCATGACATTCAAAACCATATGAATGTATTTTCAGTTTTAATTATCTTTTAAGTGTTAAGCAAATGCAATAATGCTTAATGGTAATAGAAACGTTATGGAAAATGTTATTGGAAATTTGCATTTTCTTTGTGCAAATTTCTCTCAAAATATTACATGAAATGTTGCTTGATTATTTGAACGTTCTGTAAAACGTTATTAGCACTATACAATTTATTTAGTGGGCAAATGTTCTATCAATGTTCTCCCAGGAACGTTGTTTGATTTAAGTAACTTTCTGGACAACGTTATAGGAACATTACATTTTCTCGTTAGGCCAATGTTCTCTAAACCTAAAATACAAGCTTTCAGAATCTTTCTGTACTACAGTATTATTGGAAGTACCTTGGAATACCATATAAAAACCATTGTACATAAATTCAGTATGGTATATATATATATATATATATATATATATATATATATATATATATATATATATATATATATATATATATATATATAAAACTACCTTGGTATTACCATCTGATACCATCACTGTAACATACTAACAACACAGTGCTTTTTTGTAAGGGTTTGGACATGTTAATACTATGGTAAAACCATTATATCTTTTTTAAAAACCTTGGATTACAGCATTGCATCACCATCCAATATCATCACTCTACCATGGATAACACCATAGACATTTTTTAAGAGGGAAGAAAAACTATACTACAGAGCATTATTTTGGCAAATGCTATGGTTCATTTTATAAGGGTGTGCTGGGAGATGGCATGACGGGGTGAGGGCCCAGGTGCTGAATTAGGTATAGAAGTGTAAGGTGGGTTGTGAGGGGTTTTAATTACTGATTGCCATTTGAGAATCAATGGTGGAAAACATCTGCTATATGTTAATAAACAAGCCAGAAATACAAACTTGGCAGCAAACGCCCATGCCTAAAACCAGAGAGTATGTGTGTACCAACAAAAAGGATTGCAGATAAAAATCTCTTATATCGTAAATGCAAGGTATTTCCATAAACAATATATGGACATGAACTATGTATGAGGATGAATACTAATGGATCCATAAGCACATGAACTTACCACATCTTAAATTACCACTGCTGCCTCTAAACCACAACCCAGATGGTGTGGGAGCATGAGGGGCCACTGAGGGACAAAAAAGTGTGTTCATTTACCACACTCATGCTGCCCATCAAGAAGAAAAGAGGAGAGGCACTCAAAACACACCACCGGTACATTCTAGTGTACTGACATGTACTTCAGTGCCACTGGAATGGATTACAAGCCTAACGAGACAGGTAGAACGTTGGGAGGAATGTACAACTTGTAGTTTTAACCACTTTGTAGTTTCCTGACACTCAGTGGTTCTGACAGAAAGCAAGTGTACAATATAAAGTGTAGTCATTCTGAATGGTGACATAACCAGGTTGGGACAATGCAGACACTAATATCTGTGTTTTAAAGGAATGTTCCTGGTTCAAAATTAGTTAAGCTTTATCAACATCATATATATGTTGAAACTTCACATATAGTGACAGATATAACATAAAAGTTTAGTCTTGTATATTATTACTTAATTAAATTTGTATTATTTCCTAGATAACATTTTTTTTTTTTATATCAGCTGCATTTTGTAAGAAAAAGACTCTTGATCTCGGCAGATGAACTCCTTATGTCTTACTGACGTAATTCGTGTCCACAAATCAAATATGGTGACACGTACATGACATCAAACCTTGGTTCTTGAGTGCCTTGTGTCCAAAAGTGATACAAGAACCAATGAGATTTGAAGTTACTGATACGATTTAATTTGTGAGCTGTTTACAATGGAAAGAAAAAGTATGTGAAGCCACATTGTACTCTTTTTGAGATACAATGTTCTACGCTGATTTAATTATTGTATCTTTTAAGCCCAGAAATAGCTGTGTTGTCATTGTAATGCATGATTTGTTTGTTGCTGAAGTATTGTCTGCTGAAGTAAAAAGGTTGATACTTTTATAAGTTGATAAGTGATAATTACAAATTATTTTATCATCTCTACATTCCTTGTAATTTATTATAAAAATTAACACACTCTACATCAGTGGTCATTATTATTAAAAAAAACTAACAATATTATAAAAAATTATTGTTATTAAAAATATCACATCACATTAATAATTATAAAGCTACTCAAGTTATTCATTCAAAAGTAGTGAGTGTTTTTCTCGTTTCCTTGTTATTGTTATTTGATTAATAGCCTTTATATGACATAGTCTACTAGACACTTCTCAATTCGGATACATGTACACTTTAATTATAAATTGTATTTTACCATTTAGGTGCATGCTGTATTAGCGCACAAATATTAGCTGCCTGTCAATCAAACAGCACGCAGCTACAGACATCAGGAATTCAAAAGTTAAAGAGGTGAGTGAACTTGCAAAAAATATGTCAGACACTGTAATATGCTCTGGCTCCCTCCCTTCTAGTTGTGATGATGAGGTTTAGTGTCACTGAACGTCTGGATGTCTAAGTGGTGTCCAGAAAATAGCATAGGATTTATAGACTATTGGTAGAGTTTTTGAGGTAGATCTGACCTGCTAAAGAGAGACGGACTCCATCCCTCCAGGGAAGGTTCCTCTCTGCTTTTTAGTAATTTAGCTCATAGTCTTAATAGTGATAGTATTTGATTAAATGGGGCCCAGGTCAGGAAGCAGACAAACTGGTTAAACTGAACATCTTCTAGAGCAGGGGTGCACACACTTTTTTACGTGATGATCTACTTTTAAATGACCAACTCAAGACGATCTACCAACTAAAAACACAGTTTTGTTTAAAAAAATAAATAAAATGCTTGTTGGGACTACTGTATCCCTACATGGAATTCATCTTCTAATTAATAAAAATTATTTATAATAATGCATGTTGATATCATTCCATTTTAAAACTAAACCGAAAACACCTACAGCACAAAATAAACAATAGCCAGTGCATTTACCTTATTCTGATGATTTGCACGGAATTGAATCAGACAGTTTTGTATAATCCGGGCATTAGCTGCTGGTAGCTAGCCTCAAAAACTGCTAGCATCGCAATTTCGCGCTCTGTTCTCAGAAGCCCTTGGAAGGCGCGAACTTAGTTGTCACGGCAACTGAATAAACAAAAATATCGCCTGGTCAAAATATACTCGTCAAGTGCAAGTCAGACAGAAACTAAAATATGGAAAAACATTATATTTATTTGTATTAAAATTTAACGAAATACATAAAAATGCTGTGCGATCTACCAGCATTGCCTTTGCGATCGACTGGTAGATCGCGATCGATGTATTGGGCACCCCTGTTCTAGAGGCTGTATCACCTAGATATCATATAGAGACTATGTCTGTTCCCCGGACCAAACACAAAGCTCAAAATAAATAATTTAGAAAAAATTTGATTTAGGTCAAATTTGTTTTTGTTTTTAAAATAAAATTAATATAAACATCATATAAAGGTAGGGTTACTAAACATGAGATCTCTTTCTACCAAAGCACTAATTGTAAATGAAATTATTACAGTTCATGGTTTGGATGTGCTCTGTTTGACTAAAACATGGTTAATATGGATTAATATATTCGGTTAAATGAATCTACTCCCCCAGGTTATTGTTATAAACATGAGCGTTGTCTGAAGGGTCGAGGAGGAGGTGTTGCTACAATTTACAGTGAAGTTTTTGGTGGTACTCAGAGGACAGGATATAAGTTTAAGTCTTTTGAACTAATAATACTTAATGTAAAATCTCTACCGTCTTTTGCCCTTGCTACAGTATATAGATCACCAGGGTTAGGAAGTAACGGAATACATGTAACAGAATTGTGTGTTCAAAATACAAAATACAAGTAACGTATTCCACTACAGTTACAATTGAAATCATTGGTAATTAGAATACAGTTACATTCTAAATGTATTTTGATTACTGAAGAGATTACTTTGCATTTTATTGTCATTTGTTTCATTTACTATTTAGTCCTTTCTGATGGAAAACATTTATACATATAAAATATGCGATACAAATTGCATTTGACCAGCGGTGAAACAACTTCTTATGATGTGACATTCATACGAGCAGACAGAGAAGTTTGTTTGGATCAGAAGAAATAGAAATAAATTGTCAGCTTTAGGCTAAGCTAAAATGCTATTTCTAGCCATTTTACATGCACGTTACGAGGCACAATCATATTTTTTTATCAAGAAAATTCACGTTGGATCATAATTTCTTTTTTTCTAGTAAGACCTTTGAAATTATGTGTTTTGTGAAAAGTAAAAATTACTTGTTTTGATGTTGTAGCGCTGTGGCAGGGCGGAGGGCGGGGCCGGGTCTTGATCCTACACACCCGGTCCTGTATTAGGCTAATTATGCCTCCGTGAGGTTTAAAGGTCGACTGCAGAGGGCTGTGCGGGAGAGAGAGATCGTTAGCGGACATGTCCGTCATGTGTGTTTGTGTTGTCTTTTAAGTTTTCCATTAAACTATGATTTATGTCGTCAAGCCGGTTCTCGCCTCCTCCTTTCCCATCCTTTAACTGTTTTACATTGGTGCTGAAACCCGGGAAGGAGGAGGGATATGCCGTAGTAGAGTTCTCGCCACTACCATCCACCCCAACGGAGCAGCCGCGGCCATCTGCCGGGGGACGAGGAGCCCAGCCACCTGAGCGAGGACGATGGCCGCCGACCGCGAGGGGAGGAGGGGCTCCTAGCCGACCGCCTGGAGCGAGAGAACCGCTGCCAGGGGCGGAGGAGTCGCCAACCGGCCGCTGAAACGCGGCGGGGTTTAAGACCGCCGACCGCGAGCGGGGAGGGGCTCACTGCCGACCGCCTGGAGCGAGAGAACCGCTGCCAGGGGCGGGGGAGACCCCTTCTAGTCCCCGAGAACGCGGCGGGGTGTTCCGTCCGCCAGGGGCTGGAGGACTGCCTCGGATCCGCCCGGAGAGGCGCGGCTGTCGTCCGACAAAGGGTGGAGGAGTGGCCGAGGAACAAGCTGCGGCGTATCTGAGAACTGGCGAGTAAGTTTTTTTTTTTTGCATCTCTCTCTCCTCTCTCTCTCTCACTGTCGCTCTGCGTTGGCCTTTATCCTCTTTTAAATTGTATAGTTTTTTGGGGGGGTACTACACTGTTACAGGAGTACCCTCCCATTTTAATCATTTCTGTTTCCCTCCCTCGTCCAGGTAGATGGGGATGACCTGCCGGCAGTCAGCGCGGAAGGCGCGCCCTCCCCCAGGGAAAGGGGATGTACGTCAGGCCGGGGGCTCCCCAGCCTGAGAGAACGAGGGAGGAATGTGGCAGGGCGGAGGGCGGGGCCGGGTCGTGATCCTACACACCCGGTCCCGTATTAGGCTAATTATGCCTCCGTGAGGTTTAAAGGTCGACTGCAGAGGGCTGTGCGGGAGAGAGAGATCGTTAGCGGACATGTCCGTCGTGTGTTTGTGTTGTCTTTTAAGTTTTCCATTAAACTATGATTTATGTCGTCAAGCCGGTTCTCGCCTCCTCCTTTCCCATCCTTTAACTGTTTTACAAGCGCCTCTAGAGGTAATTTCACCAAGAAACTGCAGCAATGGATACAATGAGCCACGTAAAAATCATTTAGCAAAAATATTAAATGTTTATTAAATGTGATGTGTTGACTTTTACTTTGGTTTTCAACAGTATGTCACAGATGCTTTGATAATGTAGATTTTAACTTGTATTGAACCTGTAACATTCCTTTAACCGGCAAATGTACAGCTGCAATGTCTGTGATCTGCATGTATGTTAGTTTATACTTTATGCAGGCATAAAAATATCCTTGCATAAATTCTCCTGACAGCTTCAGAAAGAGGGAAACGTAAGGAAAATGACAGATAGATAAGGTTAGCAGGCCAACACTCTATAAATAACTCTAGTTTTACACGTGGAAGGTGATTTCACTTCAACGTTTTCTCTCATCCAACACTTTTCCTTTAAAACAGTCTTTAAACATGCACATCTCTCCCCTCATGTCACACAGCCATGCTGCCCTCTATCTTTAGATTCAATTTATCTTTATTTCCTCCGCCTTTATACCTGTATGTCCGGGGGCAGGATATGCAAATTCTGTCTGCCAACTTCTCATTGGCCTTTTTTCATAGATCAGAGTTATATTCGGCGCTCAAGAAAGACCCCTAGTGTCGCTTCTTCGACACAACATCGAAGTGAGCGAAAGACGGGGAACAAAAAACAAAACAGCTTTGGTAAACATATGTAAATGTAATTACCACATGATATATGATAGTCTGACCCTCGCTAAAGTGACAAGTCCTTTCAAATCAAAGACCAGAGATCTACTAAAGAAATCATGCTTTAAGCATTTATCTACTAAAGCAAAAATATTCGGATTGTAACCACAAGCAGTTGTCTACATATTTTGGAGCCTGCGCACAACTGTTAAATTAATAGGCCCCTCAGTATTAGCCAGGCTGCTCTTTTTGTTTTTGTATCTTTAGTTTTCACACATTCCACTCTCACATCCCCTCATGATTCCACCCCCGTTCTGTGTCTTTCTCTGTCTCTGACAGGTAGCCTCGGAAGTCAACATCTCTTTGAGGTTTTACTTTTGTAACTAGCCTCAGGGGATGCAGTGACTAGCCACTGTTAGGATATCCAGGATTAGTTTGTGTGCTAGAGACCTGCACATGACAGCATGACCATCTCTTCACCCTGAGCACTATCTAATGATCAAAAACGATTTTTGTTTGTTAATATTATGTAAATGTACCAATTTATGAATCTATCTATATGGTTCAATTAATTTTTTTTTTTTAAATATTATGTATGTGATGTAATCCTCAAAGCCAGGCTAGTTTGTCTAGATTTATCTGAAAGTAAATTTTGACTGAGGCTAGCTATGTTAGATTTGAGGTCATCTACAGCATATGCTAGCAGGCTGCTTTTAAAATTTAACAAAATAAACTTTTGACACATAGAAGCATTTACAGTGATCTCTTACAATATGCATGAATGCCACCTGTCGGCAAACTAGCAATAGCAAGTAGCAACTGTGACAAAAATTAAAAGCCATTGCCTATTTAAAAAACGTAACAAAACAAGGACCAGCCCTTTGATATCATCTACCCCAACTGTTTAAACTGTCTACACAGGAAATACAATTGTGAAATGTGTTTGATAAACCAGTTTACTGAGACTTTAATATGCCAAAATGTTGAGCACTGCTAAAACAGGCTAGCTTTCACTAGCTAAACAGATCATACAATTTACCCTTTCCATGGAAATGAAAACAACATTTATGTGTGCGAGTGTTCTATAATTAATACATTTTTGATTAAATAATAATGACACTATTGTTTGAAGCAAACATAGATACAGTAGATCCATATTTTTAAGATTTTCTGATGAACATTACTCATGTACATTAGTCCATTACAGAAAAGCCTTTTCAAATCAACACCACTACAAATTAAGCCTAAACAAGCAACTCTGCTAATGACCATTCTTAACATAATATTGAATGCTGCTCATATTCCCACATGGAAACACATTGACAAGCCATCAGCATTCACAGTGAGGCATCACAGCTAATGAATTTGCACTAAAACCCACTCCACTGCCTTGGGCAGCACCTCAATGGCGATCAGAGGTCTTGGCCGAGCATGCGGTAAAATATTTATGACCAGCTATTACTCGTTCATTATTGATGGCTGTGGTTGATGGTGGGCCTTTGAGTCTATCTGTTTGACCAGCTAATTAGCGACAGGCCACACCATGGCAGCTTATATTGACTAGAGGCATAAGCATCAATGACAGATGGATGGTGGTTGAAAAACTAAATCGACCTGCAGCTTTTTTCTCGCAGGTATTTTAGCTAGCTGCTTCAGCTGTTGGTGTGATTCCTCTCAGAGAACTGCAGGTAATGAGTCGCAGAGCCAGACTGAAAAGATTCCAGTGTTCTTTGATGACATGAGTGCACCCTTTACAGAAAATCTAGAGTTCTGACAGACTTGCTGCAATCTTGCTGCAAACTTCCCACAAATTTCCCACTCATTATTGTAAAATGCAAATGAGCTTGTGATTCACCGAAAATGTTTGCCAGAAGTTTGGAGCTCTTCATCAGTAGTGGTGAACCTGCAGCAAACCTTTGGTGACAATGAAGAGTTTTCAGCAAAGCTCATTTGCATGTGAAAATGAGCTGTGAATTTGTGCCAGATCTCTCGATTTTTTGTAAGGGAGAAGTCCTTAGTAACCAACATATGTTGTTTTTCAGATGCTGGTTCCCAAGCATGGAATTTTGGAATACTTGTGTCTGAATCAGTTTGCTACCCAGCTTAACCAGCAACCTCCCTTGGTCAATCAGTTTCAGCTTAAAGACCATTTTGGTTGACCACCTTCAGCAGAACTTACCAGCATAAACCAGCCATTCCTGCTTGGAAATAACATAATCTTATACCAGCCTAAGTTGGTTTGCTGGTCTTCTATTTTAGTTAGCCATGTTTTTCTGTTGGATGTTAGAATGACATTCAGGAGAAGTTTTCATGAAATTCATTTAACAGTCATCTTGGCTTGCTTACTGGCCAAGCGTTACCTCGAACAATGTACTGTATATGCTGTATCTGTGTGTTCACTGTGAATCAAGGTTGCATTGAATAAAGATATATTTATTCACCCTTCAGTGAATAAAGTTACTAAACATATTGCAGTAAGGTGTGTTTGGTGGTTTTAATGCCTGAACTAGAAATCTCTATGGATTTAAAACTGGCACATCTACCACAGTTCCTCTGGGTGTATTTTATATAGCTATCAAATCAGGACCACTGGTCCATTACCATTGTAATGTAATTTGTATAAGAATGGTGTGAGAGAAATGTCCAGCTAGGGATAATGGCCATGTGGAAAGACAAACTACAGAGCTGGGCTGTTTAAACCCCCTTGGTTACCTTTTTACGGAGTATGTCTGTGCGTGAGTGTTCATTGATGGCGGGTTTTAAATTGCATCCCTAGATTAACCCCAACTAAGTGGGATGAATGTGTAGCCATTTTTATTCCCCAGGGCTGACAGAAGCTATTCTGTTCTGTTGTCATTTAATTCCAGAGTACTACAACACAACACCACACTGTAATTAGAACTTTACTATGAAAACAATGCAGGCTATGTCATTTTATGCCATAACACAATAAGTAAAAAAAAAAGAATAAGAAAAAAAAGATGGGCTGTCAATCTAACATGTTAATTTAGTGATTATTTTGAAAATAGCATGTTACAAAATGAATGCAATTAATCATGTCCATTTAACACATTAATTCCATAATAAGGAATTTTCCTTCCATTGGAGCAATTTAAGCTTAAAGTACCACCATATGTGTTCCTTTTCTCATCAGCCACAATAATGTAATTTCTAAAATAATATATATATCTATAGTCTACAGTATGTATAATTATATAGCCTACTGTAAATTCACACTACATGGTTTTAGTTTATTTCTGAACATAGTATTTTAAATAAGAAAAAAAGACACTAGTTTTTAACCAGTAAATTGTATTTATATATAACAACAGTACAAAGTGAATCCTTGGCTTGCAAAATAGGTGTGCTTCATATTTACAATAGGTACACAGTAATATAATATGTAAACAAAACAAAAGCAATTAAAAAACAAGACCAACTTTTTTTCTTTTTAAATACTTTAAATCTCTTACAATCCACAACACTTAAAAAACAACAAGAACAGACAACCATAAGTGTTATTATTATCATTGAGGTCATTATTATTTCTATGTACTATGTTACAGAACTCCAGTGTCTACAAAGAGAGATTTGTTTATCATTTTGCGTGATTGACAATGGAAGGATATTCATCTCTGGGGTGACTACAAAAGCCTTTATCTCATTTTTGTTTCTTCAAAACAATTAAGATCGGTAATATGAAGATAATATGAATATTTAACTTGTTTGTAGCATGCTATTCAATCACAGAGCAAAACATGAGCTAAAAAACATAAAAGTGCTCAAAATTGCTGTCAAGACCCTCGATTCGTGCCAAATATAAAATTAACAACCATTGCAACCGCCGCAGACGACTGCTGATATTTCAGAAAGCTGCCCAGTACTGTCAAATTTTATTCTGCTCTGCAGAATAGTGCAATAAAGTTATAATTAACTTTTTTTTTTTTTTAGATCAAATGTCTTCTAATAAAGAGTAATAAGCATTGAGTTGCTGAAATCTCTCTCAACAAAGTGCAATTACTTGTGCCACATCATTTTAAGACCGAGAAATACATTTAGCTCTCTGAATTTTTGCACAGGCAGGAGAGTCGTACCTCCTTTACTACTGTGGCAGCAACAAGGTTCACATTAATATTGCAAGGGTTTGAGAGCCATATCCTGGGAAAACTAAAAGGGCAAATGGGTCAACAGGTCTCGGAGAGATTCTTGCCCTTGTAGAGTTGTCTAACTGGGCTCTGATAAATGTAAATGGGGGAAGACAGTGGATAACCAGCAGTAGGAAGCTTTATCATGCGACATGGCTTTTAAATTCACATATTTACGTATGCTGACAATACAGTGTGTGCTTAGAGGATTGTTTGGTTGTTTAGGAAGAGTGGAATTCCCATAGTGCCCACTATACCTTTAAGGGATATTGCACCCAAAAATGAAAATTCTATCATTGTTTACTCACCCTCATATTATTCTTAATGACTTTTGTTCCTCCATGGAACACAAAAGTATATGTTATGCAAAAATATAAGCCTCAGTCACCATTCACTTCCATTGCATCTTTTTTCCATACAATGAAAGTGAATGGTGACTGAGGCTTATACATCTCCTTTTGTGTTCCATAAAGTTTGAAATAACATGGGACTTATTTTTGACCGAACTAATCCTATAATCGATCAATTCATTGTCAATCATGCAGATCTTCATTTGTAATCTCCTGTACTGTTCCTATTTTTGATGTGTATTTTTTTTTTATCTCCTGATCACACTGTGCACACGACTGGTTGAGATCAAAGCCGAGCTTCAAAGCAGCAGGGAAATCTGAAGCTAAAGGGGTCTCGCTCTCTCCATCTCATTCCTATGCTTCTCAAATACTCCACGAGACACCACCAAACAACCATCTGAGAGGGCATGCTGTCTACACCTTTTTTCACCATTGCATTCACTCTCTTTATCTGATCAGTCTCAGACACAGCTAACAAAGACAGGGAATGATACGTTGTTGATTAAATAAACTAGAAAGATATATTAAATGTTCTAAGGCCACAGGGAAAACAACAAGCGCCAGATGCCAGATTTTACGTATGTCTCCCTATAAAAAACATTTGAATTTAAAGGTGAAGTGTGTAATTTCTGTGGCAAACAGATTTGCAATGACTTACATTGGTCGGACAAACAGATATTCCCGCCCCAAACTCATTGCATTGGTTAATTCAATGTCTCGGGAATCAACCTATGAATGGCTTACTTAGAGGCATCTTTCCATTATAAGCCGAGATGAAAGTATTTTAACATTGAAAAAATTACACACATCCCCTTTAACAGTCCCGTACTGCATTGTATAAACTAAAACAGGGCTTTAAGGATGAGTAAAGATTGAGGTCTGGTTAAAGAGCTGTAAAGTAAAGCATCACTCTTGTGTGTTCGGTCTTGACTCTAACAGCATTCTCCGTAATGCTGCGGTGAACCTAAACTGACACTGACCCGAACGACCTTGTCTATTTTAGTTAGAATAATCTTCAAAAACAGCCCTACCTGCCATGATGCATTATAAATGAAAGCCATGTTGTCATTTGTTCTTGCTTCTGTTGACATATTTCATGTCAGATGGGGGAATGAAAGACAAAAAACAAAAAAACGTAAGGAAAAAGCTAGCAAGATTCAAGACATCTCAAGTATTTTACAAATACTTCATATTTACAAATACTGCTCCAAGCTCGTGGTCTTTTCGTACCTGATTTTGCATGTGCCCCCGTATACATCCTCAACATTTAATAAAGCATAAACCGACAAGTCCGTGAATAATTTAAAGTGATCTTTTGGCACTTAATCCTGACAGGTCCAGACTGGGTAGCACTATGTGTACCGACAGGAAGTGACAAACGGTATATTACATCATCGGCTTTCCTTGAGCAATCCACAACTCATGTGACCTCTTGGCACTTGAAAGTAAGAGTAGATGGGAAAAGAGACATTTTTTTTTTAAATATGAGGTACTGTATAATGCATGCAGACTACACACACATTGGACCATACATAATAATTAATACTTTCTGGTAAGAGGATCTCAAGTGAGTCCATTCATTTGAAAGGGAAGGATCACATGTGATTTCAGCTTGAAGGTGCTACTTGTTGCTGCATTCATATCATATGAGAATTTTGGCAGCGCTATTATGGAGACGGGGGTTTATCGAGTGTATATGTTCTACGGGTCAGCTCAACTGACTCCCGTTTTTAAAAAAGCAACAAAAATGCAAAGACAAAATAGAGTAAGGTTTGTACATTCACATACGCTTACATGTAGAAAACAGGACACAAACAGACAGAGAAGACCATAGCAGAGTTTCTTAACCCAGCATGACACTGGTTTCTGGTCCTTCGCTGTCAATAAGCGGCAATCCTAGGAAACGCAAAAGAGTTTGGGCTGAATGGACATACTGGTTGAACTTTGGCCCCTTTTTGTTGGAGGTTCATTGGATCTCCCAGACAATGTGGATTTCCTACTGGTCTTTAAAGCCAGAGAGACTCAAAAGTCAAAGCTTGTATTAGCGTGTTGACATGCATACGTGTTGTAACAGCTGCTTTTCGACGATAGAAAGAGACTTGAACTTTCATCACGCCAACAATGAGGAAGTATACAAGCGTCACTATACAGTTAAGACTCAAGAGGCACACTGCAACGAAAAAAAAAAAACGTAAAAGCTTGTGTATAAAAATAAAATTTGGAAGTAAATGACATCAGCTGGACCGTAATGTCGAGGCAGTAGACGTCTATTTTCCTCTCTCGAATCCTCCTGAAATGGTTTTAGCAAGCACATTTCTTGAGGAAGTATAAGTGTCTTTTGAAATCCTGAAACCATTGTTTGTGTTAATCAGTGCTAGGCACATCAAACCAGCCAAACAAAAAAATTAAACCCAAACAAACCAAAAAACACATGAACCCATATGCTCCAGATGCTGCTCGTCCCACTTTGCTTTTTATAAAAAAACAAACAAAAATAGAACTCCATAGTTTCCTCTCTCGATTCCCATCACAAGATAAAAGCCACGTTTTATCTTACAGTTGTCCATTGGTCTTGAAAACCTCTTGACTTCACAACATTTTTGAAAAAATCTTTAGCTATTGTTGGTGTAAAGTATCTAGCCATTGCTCTCTTTCTCCAGGAGAGGCTTTGGATGGTGTTTTGATTGTTTGAAGGTCTTTTGTCCTTCGTTCCAGCTTTTGTTGTCATTCTCAGCTCTCCAATGACATGGCACCGATAAGCTGCTCCACTTTGTATGCCAGTCGCTGTTTCTTCGCTGTCTCATCCTGTTCCAATGCAGCTGTGATCTGGGAAAAGAACGCAGCAACATGTTAAGCACACTACATCATTACAACCGATCTAAGGTCAGCGGTCAATCATGTCACATGTCATATCATCTTAAGTGCTCATTATAATGTAATGAAGAATGGAGTCAGTTTGAAATACTTATAAAGCATTTAATATGATCCCAGGACAGAGAAAGAACATCTCAAATTTAACATGACATTTAATGAAATGACTCTATAGCAGAGGTCAGTCATCTGATAATAGCAGCACCTTAAAACTGATTCCAACACAGTTATCGGTCATTTCTAAGGCCATGACAACATGAGGGTGAGTAAATGATGATCCAATCTTAATTTTTGGTGAACTACCACTTTAAATAATTACTATGGCAACAGACATAGATATATGAACAAACAGATCTGATTTTGTCACATGCAAATTGACAGTGTGCACAGTCAGTCCTAAAGATCAGATTTGAAGATTGATTCAGAATTGGGTGTGGTGTGAACAAAACCTATTTGACTTTTTAACAGACTCCAGAACATACATTTTTCATTTCACAAAACAGACCCAGACAACCATTAAAAACCAGCTAGTTCTTCAGATTGAATACTCTGTATCTAATATCACAGACCAGAGAGTTGCTGCTCAATGAGGGCTAATTTTCGGCTTCTGAGAGAAAAATTGCCAGGGACTTCATTTCATGAATATTTCATTAAAAAGGCAAGTATAACATTTGTGTCTGGCCCACACTGCAGAGTGTCATTGCTCCGTTTCATGTGTGTGTTTTTGTTTTTGGAAAACAGCAGTCAAAGATGTCGAGTTATGTTAAGAGGGGGTGGGCAGACAGGATGGCCCCTCTCTATGCTCATGTCATAATCTCAGACTGTTGTGTCAAAGGAACACCAGTGGAAGTGGCATTGTGGCAGCTGGCTTCCACTCATTTGCACATCAAACAGTGAAAATAATGGGAAACTACATCAATATGGTCACATCCATTGAGCCATATGGGGCTACATCAATGATATCTTTCAGAGGCCTAAAATGGTGGAAATGAAAGATGGATGTAGGCCAGGGGTGTGTGTGTGCAGGAAAACTAGGGAGGATGTGTGTGGAAATCTTCCACTGTAACTGTGATGTTCACTCAAAAATGAACAATATATTATCATTTAATCATCATCATGCTGTTCAAAATCAGAAGGAGATGTTAGGCAGTATCGTAATCTGTCACTCATCACTTTCATTACATCCTTTTTCCATGCCATGAAAGTGAATGGTGACTGAGGCAGTCATTCTGCCTAAAATCTCCTTCCGTGTTTCACTGAAGAAAGTCATACAGATTTTGAAAAGCATGAGGGTGAGTAAACTATTTCTTTAATTGCCATGCTCAACAGTGTTCAGGAAAAAGCCAGAAGTAACACTTTTAACTGTTAAGCGCTAGTAACTTCTACAACTACATTTTATAGTAGTTTGACAGTAGAAGAGCTATTTTCACAGCTTTTCCAGTAAGGAGCTACATTCTTCAAAGAGTAGTGTTGTAGTGTCACAAATCGCTACATTTGCCAAATTAAATTGTGCACTCAACAATGGAGTCAAGGGAGTAATCAAACGCACTTCACGTAAACTGTCCTCTCTCTCATATGTAGTGCTGAGACATACAAATAATTTAAGTGAATTGGTTCATTTGGACAGTTCATGTAAATTGATTCACTTTGAGACCATGCGCAGCCTTAAAGGGATAGTTCACCCAAAAAATACAAATTCTGTCATTGTTTACTGTTTTTCTTACATTTTTTTTATTGTGCTCATGTGTGATGTCATATAATGGTAGTTTATGGTGACCACCTCTTCAAGCTTGAAAAGAACGCTAAAAAGTATAATTCAGAAGTCAAATAAATTATTGTATGCATGCCTTGTTCTGAAGGCTTACGATAAGTTTAGGTGAGAAACAAATTTATATCTAAAGAATTGTTAAGTGAAACTCTTGATTTCCTGTGCACGTTCATGAGAGTGCACAAGAGCAGTAGTTACGCTGCACCCACTTGCAAGATTACGCGTTTAATTGCGGCGTTAAAGCAAACACTTGTTTTGTTTATCTAAAACAGGTTTACCTCAGTGATAGTAACAATAGAACACAACAGAGCTGGATACAAACCAGAGAACAGAACTTAGAAAACATGACTGAAGAGTTTGTTGAGCATTTCTATGCCCAGCCTTATTTGTTTGAACCGGAGTGCTTGGAAATCAAACAGAGAGAGATGGAGGAGGCTGAAGGCAGCCACACATACACACCCAGAAGCTACAGTCAGGCAGAGGGTACAGGAGACTGCAGTGTTTTTTGACAGCTCTAACAAAAACATTTGAACAGATATGTACAGAAATAAACTCCTGGGATGAAAGTTAAATGAATATTCCAAGTTCAATACATGTTAAGCTCAATTGACAGCATTTGTGGAATAATGTTGATTACCACAAAACACATATTTGACTCATCCCTCCTTTAAATTTTTTTTTTTATAAAAATTGAGGTTACAGTGAGGCACTTGCAATGGAAGTATATGAGGGATATTAATATATTCTGTATATTAAATGCAGAAATGGGAAGCTTATAATTTTATTTAAGCAATCAAACAGTTAATTCTTCTTTTAAACTTGTGTATTATTTGAGCTTTAAAGTTATTTAAATAATTGTTTTTATGATCATTACTACTTTACATTGTCATGGCAACAAAATTGCAAAATGTATTTGTTGCTATACTTTTGAAACAGTGAGTATTTTAATGTTTACGGATTGGCCCCATTCACTTCCATTGTAAGCATCTAAATACATTTTTGAGGTAATCAATATTATGCAACAACTATCAATGTCAATTGAGCTTAACTTGTATTAAATCTGTGATATTCATTTAACTTTCATCCCAGTAACAATGAGAAATACATTAGCATCACTAAAACATAACGACCCGAGCCACTCTGCAGCAAACCAAACTTAAAACCGAAACATTTGGAAGTGAGGTCCTGGCCATCAATGGAAAGGCAATAGATATCTGTCTATTCTTCCATCAGCAGCATGGCTTTCCCAGGACACCTGCCATCCGAGCCAAGCACACCTGCTCGGCTCCTCTCCATGGACGTAACTAAGGGGCAGGTCAACACTCCTACAGCCACTCGGAGACTCTGTTAGAGCTTCACCACATGAGCATGTATTCAGCAAGGACTGTGTGCACTGAATTTTTCATGCATTTCAGCACAGCTGAAAAAGCACTCTCCACATTATTGTGTCTGATTCAGTTGCCTTCATTTTAAGAAGAGTGTATATTCTCTCTCTCTCTCTCTCTCTCTCTCTCTCTCTTTCTCTTTCGTCAGGTTGTGATCTGAAGAGCACTGACAGAGGTAATTATTTTCAGTTGTCCAACTCGCATTGTACAATGTACAAATGCACAATGTACAATTATTGCCCACCCAAAGATCAGATCCTAGTACCGGTCCTGTTAGGGGGTCCCTGGGTTTCCTGAGTATCTCTATAGGGGGTCCCCTGGGTCTAAAAAAGGTTGACAACACCTGGTCTACACTATTTGGAGAAAATGAGTGCAGAGAAGAATGAAAAGCAACAACAAAAATAAGTACTGAGCGAACAAGGGAATGTGACGACAAGAGGACATAAAAACAACTGAAGAGAGATATTTACATGAGAGAGAGAGTGAAGAGGTAGCAGGCAGAGTTGTGTCTCCCGGCTCTGGGCGCTCTCCTAAATGCTGTGTAAAGTAAAGGTCAGACTAATGGGTCCCCTGAGTGGAGCTGCCATTATGGCTGGAACATCTACATCGTGGGCTCTACTCTACTGCTCTTTGTGTCGAAGAGGCTGTCAGTGATCTAGCTGTGTGTAATCTTCCTCATCAGAGCCCTATTCATTCTCTCTGTCCCCTTTATCCCCCTCCCTGTACATAAGCATCTGTGTGACTGACTAACAGAAGTTTCCTAACTCTGGCTTTAGAAACTAAAAAAGATGACATCATTCTGTTAAACTCTGTCAAAGTGTGTGTTTTATACTTCAAACATGGTTGTACTGATTAGAGAGTATTTACGACTTATCGGGAAATGATAGCAGTCATGAACATATTTATGGCATTTTGTTCTTTTACCCTCTTTGACTTGTACAAAATAAATTCAGTGCTTTATGATTTTGCAGCTATACAAGTTAAAGAGATAGTTCACCCAAAAATTTAAATTCTCTCATTATTTTCTCACTTCCATGCCATCCCAGATGTGTAGTAGTGTTTTACTTCAGCTAAACACAAACAAAGATTTTCTTTTTAAGAATATCTCAGCTCTTTAGGTCCATACAATGCAAGTGAATGGTGACCAGACCTTTGAAGCTCCACAAATCACATAAAGGCAGCATAAAAGTAATCCATATGATTCCAGTGATTTAATCTGACTTCTGAAGCGACGCAATCACTTTCAGAGAGAATGTGAAAGTGAAAGTTGAGATTTATAGAAAAAGAGGACTTAAATATTTATCTATTTCTCACCCACACATTTTGTAACACTTCTGAAGACATGGATTTAACCACAGAAGTCTATGGATTACTTTTATGCTGAATTGATGTGATTTTTAGAGCTTAAAATGTCTGGTCACAATTCAATTGCATTGTATAGACCAAAAGTGCTGAAATATTCTTCTAAAAATCTGCGTTCTGCAGAATAAAAAAAGTCATCCACATCTGGGATGGCATGAGAGAATTTTCATTTTTGGGTGAACTTTCCCTTTAAATGTTCGTAGCTATACTTAGATATTTTGAATGTCATTTGACCTTAATCAGAGTAGACATATTTAATTTGATGCAAACGAAAATGAGGTGTTGAGGGAGAGAAGTTCAAACATAATTCCATACTCCTTAAGGTCATAAATAACTTGTGTTATTTTTAACAGTTTTTTTGTCCATTGGAAATTTTTATTTGTAAAGTTAAAGTCATTGGCTGAAAGACACCAAAGTACAACATACTGAACAGACTGTACTTCTATAACACATTTGTGTTTTCTTCTGCAATAAATTAAATATGGAATCAATTATGAAAAAGATCAATGGGGAAACAGTTAGTTTTAATGCAGATATTATCAAATAGTAGTACGTTAACTTTGACAAAAACTATGAGGATGTTCAAATTAAGGTTCACTATGTGTTTTTGGATGATTCCAGATGGGAATGAGCTTAAATTGTATTTTGGCTTCAAACTGAAGGTTATTGAGGACATAGAGCTTTTGTGTGTGCACAATTTTATGCCTCACCTCTTCGCTGTACTTGCTAATGTAGGAGTAAATCTCATTGAGAGCACTGAGCATGTTAAACTCATTGGAGTGCAGTCGTGCCTGTTCTGCCAAATACGCATTCATGTCCTGATCACTGATGGCTGGCAGTCTGCTGATGTCAGCGTAGTACCTGTAGACACAGCCAGGGGGCGACAATCAATACCAAAAATCCACATTATGCTGTAGTCTCTTTGCGCTACGGTCAGGGTTGGAAGGGTTACTTTTGAAATGTATTCCACTACAGATTACAGAATACATGCTGTAAAATGTCATTTGTGAAATAATTCATTAGATTACTCAAGGTCAGTAACGTATTCTAAATACTTTGGATTACTTCCTCAGCCCTGGTAGATTGTTTTGACTATAAAATCTCTGCCAGTACAGAAGGACAAAATACACATGTTAAAAATACATTCTCTGAAAAACCTAAATATCTTATGCAGTGTTGTTTCCAAAACAAGATAAATCAAATTGATCTTGTTTTAAGGATTTTTAGATATTTTTAACAGGAAACCAATACAAAATAATTATCAAGAATATGATTTTTGCACTAATATCAAAGGTCTTACTAGTAAAAAAGAAATTATGATCCAACATGAATTTTCTTGATAAATAAATAGGATCGAGCCTTGTAACATGTGCATGTAAAATGGCTAGAAATAGCATTTTAGCTTAGCGTAAAGCTGACAATTTACACAAGGTTTATTTCTATTTCTTTTGATCCAAACTTACTTCTGTGCATGCTTGTATGAATGTAACATCATAAGAAAGAGTTTCACTCATTTGTTTGAAAACATTGTTCCATCTGAAAGGACTAAATATTAAATGAAACAAATTAAATTAAAAAGCAAAATAATCTCTTCAGTAATCAAAGTACTTTTTGAATGTAACTGTATTCTAAATACCAATGATTTAAATTGTAACTGTAGTGGAATACAGTCACTTATATTTTATAAGTCATTCTTGTATTTCGTTACTCCCCAACGCTTGATATGGTTTTATTTATATTAGATGCCATTATTTTACCTTTCTACCCAGTTCTTGTAGTTGGGTATATCTTTAGCATAAAGCAGCTTATTAGAAGGCGAGTCTTTGCCCAGTCTGTGCTCAGATGTGGAACAAGAGTCCATGAAGGTTTGAGCCACAACGGACAGACACGCATCTGTGATGCTGCTCTTATGGATGTCAAACACAAACTGGGGATTCTTGATCACATTCACCCAGAAACGCAGAGGAAGGCTGCAAAAAATAAATAAATAAATAAATAAATAAATACCAATAAACGGACTGAAGTTAAACTGTTCTCTAGATAATTTTCTGCTAGTGACAATGTTAAAAATTTACTATGTTAGTTAAATAAGTTCAAGGCATGGAAAATGACTTGCAAACAGCATATACATTGTGAAAGGTTTAATAAGTGTAAATTTTATCCTGTAGATTTGGCTGTGAGTGAGAGTTTGTCCTCTCACCAGTTGCTTTTCCAGGTGTGGCGAACATCTGTGTCATGAATGCCATGCTTGTCTGCTTGTTCATCCAGGAAGTCAAACATGTATTTAATAGCTAACGGAAGTGCGCTACCTCTGTGCACTGTACTGAAGAGAGTCTCGAACAAGTCATCCACAAATTTTTGCAGAGTACCCTAAGAGAGAAGTACACAAGAACACCGTTAAACAGAGTAACAAATGAACATTCAGCCTTAAACTGTAAAACACTATAAAAATGTTTGTTGTTTTAACGGAAAAAGAATGTGAAAATGCTATAGTAAAAAGAACTATTGATTACTATAGATGTGTGAATGTTAACAGTCATATGCAAATGTACTCATGGTTGTGATGTCATAACCATGATGGTTTCTGAATGACTTTGACAACATTTCTGCAGCTTAGATTTCATAAATGGCTGTCTAAATAGTAGACTTTTATTTCAAATGAGCAAGGAAAATCATCTTTAAGTATCAAACAAATCTCAAAAAGCAGATAGTATGGGTACAATTCTTGACTTCACAGAATTAGTTACCTTAGTAGCTAGCAGTCGGGTGAGGTAGATCTCAGATACCATCTTGCTGCCTCTGTCTCCTTCCTTCTGGTCTCCGTGCTCATGGTTCTTCACCAGGTGCCAGACTTTAACTCCGCTCTCCAAGTCCGGGGTGATCATGGGAGCACGTGACCGCAGGCTGTCTGGACTTCCTGTGTACCGGAATGTCGAGTCTGCAGAGAACAAGAAAGACGATTATGATCTACATAGGGAGAGTTTAGACCAAATAAATTAAAAATCACAACACAACAGAATAAATATAACAGAATGCAGGTCTTGAGACATGTTTTTAAAAGTAATTTTTAACCTGTCAATACGTCTAAAACATGTAGCACTCGATCCTGAAAAAACAGCAAGATGTGGTGCAAACAAGATGTGGTCAAAGACGTCCATCAAGCACGTTTACATAGAAGTACGATTGAAAAACAGAGCATAGGGATGCAAAAATGCGGCATTCTTCCACAACAACATTCTTTCGGATAAATAGAAAGAGCGCAAGCCCTCTCACATTTTATTAACTCAGCCTAACATCATGTATCTCTTTCTCTCCTTTCTAAAAACCAGCTTTGTCTTCATTCTAGACAGAGTCAGATGAGTTGACACTCTCTGGTCTCCTCTTAAAAGGCTTCATAATTGGCTCGTCCTGATTCATTGTGCTGCCGACATGCTTTAAACGCCTGTATCGCAGGACCTAATCAATGCATCTAAAGGTTTCTAATGTGTTAAGCTACCCCCCATCCCATCCCATCCATCTCATCTCATTCCTATCATGTAAAGTAATCAGTCTCTTGCTCACTTCTCGAATTAGATCCATCAGGCTTTTTTACACAGTGGCTGAGTGCTCTCTTGGGAGGCCAGATCGGCTTTGCACAATGGTGGTATAATCTTCTGTTTCCTTTCAAAGCTCTTTCTCTCTGTCCCTGTCACCTAGCTTCAAAGGGCATGTGAAACAGCAAAGGAAGCGCAAATAGCCTATGCTATGTTGAGACTGAAGTGGAATTTTGAACAGATCGGAGTCACAAGGGAGGACCCGGGAGAAATAGACTTGCAAAGGCGATGTGTGTGTGATGGTGGTGTTAGCTGTAGGGGGTACAGGAAGAAGTGGATTGGAGTTTCAATCCACCTTAAGCTACTGCATACTTACAGCCCTTTTGGCCGTTGCCACAGAGTTAGCATTGAATAATTACTACAAGAGTGTATCTCACAATATAATACACATTGCCTTTCAATCCATTTTAAGCTACTGCATACTTGCAGCCCCTTTGACCGTTGCCACAGAGTTAGCATTGAATAATTACTACAAGAGTACAATATAATACACATTGCAATACATGCAGAGAAAGATCAAAAAACTTCAGACCACGTTTAAAAATGTGAGATTCAAAATGTAATTTGAAAAGCAAACTACTTTTTTTTTTTTTTTAATAATAAAATATTTATGTGCATTGGTATCAGAGCACAATCATTAAAAGTATTGAAATATTTCTATAAATGATTGTACATTATTGTGTTTTTGATGTGTGAGTCGCTCTCCTCCGGCAGTCAGAGGTATGTGAGCAGAGTGTTATTTTGGTCTGGGGGTGCTGGCATGCTAAACTGAGCTGAGCTTCTAAGTGTTGAGTATTAAATTGATATGAATCAATCAGCGGGTATCTTAGCACAGCTGTGCCCGCTGTGCCATGCCATGACTGATGGGCGCCAGGGCCCTGCCAGATGAGATAGCTGCTTTTTATGCACCACACACAAGAGCAGGTTGTAAAAACATGAGGAGGAGGGCGGGAGGGGAGACAAAGTAAGCTCTGTTGTGCCACATTATACATATTTTGTGAGAAAAAGCTTTTTGTACTAAAATAGATCAAAGTGCCAACTTAACCCCAACAACGTTTAACTACCTAATTCAGGAGCACAAGACTAAGGTTAGTCGGTAAATGAAGAGTGCAGCTGACAAATAAAGATTGCTTTTCAGAAGCATCAACATAAACACAGTGGTGTTGCTAACATCTTTGGTTGTTTGATTTTTCCCTTTGAAGTGTTCCCTGAACTTTAAATGTCATTATTTTTGTAAATGATAAGAGCAGTACAGTACAGTAGCTCTTTAATTAAAGACCCCATGAAATCAAAATAGCGTGGACTTTTAGTCTATGTCACTTAGTTTTGAAGTCATCTATATATCTATAAGCTGCCTAAATTAACCTTTAGAAGATACTGTTTTAAAAATTGTCTTTCTCTTCTGGGAAAACAGACCAAAAATATTGATGACTCATCTTGCACTACACAGATTTCTGTCCAGTCAAATGCTCTCTAGAAGGAGAATGTCCTCCCCCCTAAAACTACCTGCAACTGACTAGCAAATAGCAAATAATGGTTCATGGCTGTGACAAAACTAAAGCCTACTGGCTTTCTTTTAAGGACAAGCTCTTTGATATGTCCCTCCTCATCTTTTTGTTTCAATAGGAAATCGTCAACGCAGGAAAAAAATGTATGAGTTCTTTAAACAACACATATGCAAGAAAGAGTAAAGGTAACCTCAAGCTATGGTCAATCAATCCCCAACAAAAACAACCAACCAAAAGATAAAAGAAATACCAAAAGTGGGAAAAAGAATTAATGTTCCCAATAAAAAGAAGCCCATGATGAAACCAAACATTTTGATTAAAACAAACTTGTAAGGAGATTCACGGACAGATTATCCATTGACACAAAAAACACACAATCTCTAATTCTGATGGGAAAAAAGGCACAAACATACATTCAAAGAATAACTCAATCGTTGTAACTATGCACATCTTCAGTAACTGTCTTATTTCTAAAGCAATCTACATCCTCCATATTGGGTGGTCCCATTTCTCCAATACATTTTAATACAAGTGGTCCGTCTAGGGATAAACAATCAAATTTTACTCAAACCTAGTGAATTTGTGTATAGTTTGGCAGTGTTGCTAGTTGACAACACATGAGAGGCTCAATTCCCAGGCCCTGGTATTTGGCTATTTGTCATTTGGAAGTATCATTGGAGGAGCATAATTAGCAATCAGAGAGTTGCCTTAAAACAAGAAGGAGCCAGATGGGGAGCCCTGTGGCATTCCCTCACAGCAACACAATTGGGAGGCAGCTAATGTGTCCATTACGGGTGGCAACCAAACTCAGCAGAGAAATTAGCATTATTGAGATGCACGCTAAATGCTAACACCTCTCTCTCTCTCTCTCTCTCTCTCTTCATCTTACACTCTCTGGCAAGCTCTCTCGCCCTCTATCTTTCTCTTATTTTTCTGCACCCTGAAGGCTCCCGCGGGCTGCAAAGCAAAACTGCAGTGCATAGCTCATGCACACATGGTAAACACAGTCATCAGAGCTATCATTTAAAGCTAGAGAGCTCTTCAGACATGATTTACATAAGTGGTTATCAACAAGTTGGTCGCAACCCAAAAATAGGTCGCAGGTGTGTTTTGATAAGGGTCGCAGACAGCAAGGAAACGAATCAATGCTTAATGCAAACAATAAAAATGTAACTAACAATATAATCATTGCTAGTTATCAAAATTAATACGTTTAAATGGAAAAAGTGAATGCATTTCATTTCGGTTAATTCTGAAAAAAAAAAACTGTATTTTTCCGTTACGGTTCAAAAGTTCCATAGCCTCCAAAAAAAAAAAAAAAATTGTTAAAATGACAATACTTTGCGCTAAGGGGTGGATGAAATACCAATTGCAGTGTGGCCAGATCTAACAAGAGTAGCAAGCAGTCAAAATAAGCCACTTGCCTTACAAAAATAAATTAGTGATTTATCACAATAGAAATCGTAGCAATCATACAGTTAATTAACAGTTTTGTAATATTTTAATTAAAGATCTGCTTCTGAGTCAAAATCCAGCAGCATCAAATCTGTCTTAATGCATCATATCTAACAATAATTCAGCAACTTGGAAACAACTGAGAAAAGTGCTTTTTACATCTAATAATGTTTTCCTTGTATCTGGAATAGCCATGCATGTACAGTATATGTAGTGATTATACGTACATTAGTTGTTAAAAAGGTTTTCATTCACAGAATACAACATCCATAATGAACAATTAGGCATATAAATAAGTGATGCAGCATTTTCCTTTAGGTTAAAAGCACGTTTAATTTTTTTAAGGCAACATGAATTGGTGTAGTTACAAAAATATACTGTGATAAACCCTTTGGCCTTTAGTTTCATACAACAATTATCAGAACAGTTATCTGGTTATAACTAGTTACCAGCATTTAATAATAAAGTTTTCACTCTGGAACAATTGAAAATCACTTTGTTCTAGTTTCCGGTTACGTTTTGCAAAAAATGTGTTCGTTTTCAGTTTTTGTTTTTGTTCCGTTTTTAGTCCCTGGTTGGGATGCCACTTAATGTTCAATAAAGAAAAACCAATTAGAATCACTGTTTTACATAAAGTATATATCGTAAAACAATAACATTGTAAGAAATATACTCACCATATCGACTTATCGAAGTCCTGGAGATGCTCGTGGTGGGTGGAATGTTGTAGGAGGATGTCTGCTTAGGTACCAAAGCAACCACACAGCGGTCTGATACCTGTATAAAACAAATATTGTTAATCTCTTTCCTTTCCTCAAAATAATTACTTCAAAGTTCTTGGTTTTATAGCCTCTTATTAACAAGAACATTCAAGATAGTGAAGCCCAAAGTACAAAAAAACGTTGGTTTTCAGCATGCCCGAATGTCTTGTGCACAGAGTAGGTGATGCAATACAGTCTCTGCATGCAGTGTATGTGGCTGCAGTTGACTGAGCTAAATAGTATCCCAATGTAGTTGTAGTAAGAATCTGTGGAACGCTTCTGTATAGGCTCTTGTTTAAAAGATTGTACTTTGAAAGGCTGAGTGCTCTACCATGTGCGAGACGGAATAGCACGCAAAAAAACAAAGTAAACCCTAGCCTTAATGCTATTCTTTCAGAGTTTTAAACTGCTTTTGAGGAGTTGTTATGACTTTAGAATAAAATATTCAGAATTTTGTGAGACAGGTCTTCACAGTACATATCCAATACATTTCAAAACATTGAAAAATAGTAGGGTTTCTCCCTAGTGTGGAAATAAAGTGATTTTTAAATGCTTCATAAAGATCTGTTCTGGTTATAAATGTATAACGAGTGTTCACACTGTGTTCTTGGATCAAACACACATTAAAGCCTTTTCTTGAGTAAACGCACCACAGAAAGATTCACCCATCATGCTCTACAAAGAAAAGGGAATGTGATTAGAGATGAAGCCCATATTTACATATGACAGCATATGAGATCTCATTCACTAGGATATATGTCACTCTTCAGTACACAAAGGGAGTAATGATGGATGGAATAGAGTGGATAATAATGGAGAAAGGCTTATTGAAATATGAAATATAACAGCATCATTTACTGACTGTTATATCTTGGGCACTTAAGACAGAGATTCAGCACTAAGATGAAATAGCCCTGCTGAAAAACACAGCTTATACCGGCATAAGCTGGTTTATTGGTGTAAGCTGTTTAAAAATGGTCTGCAGTCTGGCCAAGCTGGTCTTTGGCTGGTCTAGCTAGTCTCCCAGCATGGCCAAAATGGTCTTCATCTGGTCCAGCTAGTCTCCCAGCATGGACCAAAATGGTCTTCATCTGGTCCAGTTAGTCTCCCAGCATGGATCAAAATGGTCTTCATCTGGTCTGGCTTGCCTCCAAACATGCCCAAGTTGGTCTTAAACTGGTCTTCCTGGCCTTCCAGCCAGGTCAAGCTGGACTTCAGCTGATCACTAGTCTTGTCGAGCTGGTCTATAGTTGGTTTAGCTTGTCTCCCAGCCTGGGCATGCTGGTTTAGCTGATCTCCCAGCCTGGCTTAACTAGTCTTCAGCTGGTGTAGCTAGTCTCCCAGACTGGCCAAACCAGTCTTCAGCTGGTTTCCAAGCCTACCAGCCTGGCCAAGCTCATCTTCATCTGGTCTTACTGTCCTTCTAGACTGCCCAAGTTGGTATTTAGCTGGTTTGATCTGGCCTCCCAGCTGTCTGGCAAGCTGGTCTCCCAACCTGACCAGTGTCAAGTGCCCAAAACCCCTTTAAAACCAGCAAACCAGACCCAGCTTGACCATTTTTTTTTAACAGGGAGGACAGATATCTTAGAGAGGATTCATGTACACAGACTAAGAGAGAGAGAGAGAGAGAGAGAGAGAGAGTGAGAGAGAGAGAGAGAGAGAGAGAGTGAGATTTAGAATGAAGGGTAATGACAGAAATACAAATACAAAGGCAGGTCAACAGATAAGACTTTCCCAGGCGAATGGCTGTAATGATTGAATAATTTAGAGATGGGAAAGATAAATGCTAGGAAAGATGAGGTGATGGAGTCCAGGACTCTATTTGATCTTCTGTATTAATATGAACTGTCAAGACCTTTAGAGGAAATGAGGTCTGCTCTCACACAGACAACCAGCTCAACCTTGATTGTACACATGAAAGTAAATTCCCGAATGGATCTGGCAAAACCAGCACTACTAGTTATATTATCTTCCATTGAGAATTATTTTTCTCAGTCTCTATGTTTAACTATAACCCAAATAATCACGTGAATATTTTGAGTAGAATCATTTGTGTAGCTCACTAACATTCATACCTAGAGATAAGGATTTGGAAAAAACCCTAACCAAAACATTGGTGCAGGACGGGTACATAATTTATGAAATGGACAAAAATCATACCTACAATCACACAGCTTGTTCATTAGATGTGTGTTATTACTTCAACCAATTCAATGATTTTCACCTAGCAGATGATAAAACAGGCATATCCATAGACTTAATTTAAGGGACCCAAGCCAGATCTAAGGACAAATGTATTATAGAGACTCTGTGGTGGGCTGGTCTTGGACCAGTAATCAACCACCCCACCATAGCAAAAGCATAGCAATTCACTGTCAACCACCCCACAACACCCTATCGTGGTTGGGAGTTTTTCATGGGCCAGTCTAGTGTCTAATAGCTACTTCATAATTCACTGCGGGACTTGAACCCACAACCAACCCAGATGCTAAACCAATAGGCAACTCCAGCCAACTAGTGAGAAAAAAATATATACTGTATGATTATGATAAGGCTTGTATCAAGAGGTCAACAACACCAGTAAGCAGAAGAACTAAGTCCATTTCTTCAGACTTCTCTTGCCAACCGGAGGCATCAAATTGAAGTCTATTTCAAGATTAAAAACAAAAAACAATGTCCTCCATAATAGAGTCTACTGTATATGTATCCATAAGCTCATGTGAAGGCTGAGGGTAGTCTGGAGTCTTCTTTCACCTCTCTGCACTCTCAGGCCGGATGATTTTACTTTAGCCTCTGTATGCCCCAATAAGCTGTTGCCCTATTAGTGCAGGTTTCCCCTAGCCCAAACCTCACTGCAGACCTGGCTAATAACCTGACTGGAGAGGCACTTGAAAGAGTGCAGAACTGTAGAAGGATAATCTGAGATGTCACTGGGCTCATCATTCTCACAAATGTCTTTTTTCTCTGTCTACTTCCATTGCTACTCACTTTCTCACTTCTGAATTCCTCTTTTTTCCAACTTCCACCTTTGACAGGTGCATGGCACCAGTTTATTTTTCTATTGCTTTGTTTGATATAATACTGAGGTACAGGAGGATGGCAAAGGCATGTCTGGATCCAACTTTTGCATCACATCCTATTTACTAAGATTCCTTCATCTACTCGTTTTAGTGTTACTAAAATTGACTGTTACCTAATACTTGTCTGCGCTATGTAATTGTGAGTCGAGTCTCCCATATGGAGAATGCTATATGTGTGGCGCAAAGAGATGCTGCCTCTGTAGAGTGTTCCAAATCAGTCACTTATGAGGTTCTATGACAAGAAGGCAGCTGCCTATGTATTTGGTGGTGCTGGTGGCTGTATGAAGCCTGAATGATGGAGGGTAGATGCATTTACCCTTATGGGATAATCCTCAGTCAGTCAGGCAGGCAGGCGGGCCATCAGTGGGTGTGAGAGCGATAAGGGGTGAGCTCTCCTCGTGATAATGTTTGCATCAAACAGACAGCTGACCCCTTTTCCCCATGTATTTCTGATGCCTCTGCCTGCTCTATATCTGATGCTGATCAGTGATCTAATGCTTCTTTAACTCAGACGCCACATCTAGGCAGTGGGGAAGGATGCAGTGATGTGTCCAGCCATTCTGCTTCTTCTTTGAAATATGACAGGCTTAGTCATGCTAGTATGACGAGCGTGAAATACAAGAGCCTTTGGCACATCATAAATGTTGCAGTGTGAAAGCTGTTTAAAGTCAACATACAATCAAAATGGACCCTTTTTACATTCTTAAAATACATTTCTGGCCTTATTGTGCACCATTATCAGTGCACATTATTCCAAAGGAAATACACAATCCAAAGGAATCTTTACAATCTTTCATTAAAATGTAACAAATCGCTCCACTTCTGAAACGACTTTCTTTTTCGTGTGACATCACCAATCCCTACCTTCCAACCACCTGGCTCCATTCTGGTATGAAACGGCCAATTTTTGTTCCTGATAGAATCAATTGCTGATTAATTAAACCAAGTCCTGACCTACATTTATTTCTCATTCAATATTCTGTTTCACTTCGAAATACATCACATTACAAAGGTACAATTATTTGTGAGTGGTGTTTCATGTTGACTGTTAGATTTATAAATGAAAGCATCCTAAAAATGATTGTAGATAATAAATGCATTGAGGAAAATTTTTGACCTAATGTTAAGCACGTGAGCACCATGGTACTACCCTCATAAACATTTATATACTGTACAGTATATGATTTATGTCTATGTGTCTTACTATAAATTAACATGATGTCATCTGACACTGGTTATATAAACAAATATGTCAGATTGTAAGTCCTGGAGCACTGTCAACAGAAAAGCCGACTTAACCCCTGGCAGTGATCTATGCCAAGTGTGATATATAGTGATATACTGGCCACATGTACTGGCCAGATATGTTAATCTACATTTTCAAATGCATGCAAATGTAATTTTTTGTGACATGCATATATCAACATGTTATTCTTTGTTATTCAATTATATTAAAAAACATATTTTACGTGTACCATTATTG
Source organism: Xyrauchen texanus (assembly GCF_025860055.1). Taxonomy (NCBI): domain Eukaryota; kingdom Metazoa; phylum Chordata; class Actinopteri; order Cypriniformes; family Catostomidae; genus Xyrauchen; species Xyrauchen texanus. The sequence continues at coordinate 14,129,308 of NC_068300.1, read as the reverse complement.
GAGATTTTTTTTTATTGGGTAAAACATTAGCCGAAGCATTAAACTCTGGTGACTTTGAGAAAAGTATTTTTTATTATTATTATTTTCTTGTGTATGTACAGCATTTATGTAACAATTGGCTTAAGCACTTCTAAAAGAGGCAATTTAGACTATTGTCAGAAATGAACTTTTCTATTAAGGGGCAACATTTGCCCCTGAAGTTGTATTTAGGGGAATTATTCACCATTATGAGGGAATTGTTAAGGTTTATTTTTTTTCTAACCATACAAAATATGACAATACAACGTCATTGTGTTACATAGAATATTTCAAATTAATCAGTTACTTAAAAAAACATGTTCAACCTGAATAATCAGTTAAGCGCTTACCTTATCAAATAATTTCATGTGGCACATATAGGTAGGTATATTAGGTCTAGAATAAAAATTTATTTTTCCAATATGTTAAAAATAAGAAACAGAAATCATGTGTCATTTTTATATTTTTTTTTTGCCCCCATATTATACATTTCAGGGTCATTTTTTGTCACCTTCAGTGGCATTTTTGCCCTGAGCCCTTGTTAATTTCTGGCCCTGGTTCAGACCAAATGCGTTCTTGTGCTAAAAAAGAAAGATGTAGCGCAATGAATAAGGCAAAACACAGGTGTCTTGAGACGTCTTTTTAACAGCTGAAAATCTTTTATGCAGGGGCGGATTATGACTAGCAAGGGCCCCGGGGCCAATTTTCATTTAGGAGCCCCTTGGGACAATTATCTTTTAGATTGAATGATCTTTTAAAGCTGAGATCCATGCAATCCATTTTTGTTTATTTATTTAAGTCTCTTTTAATACCTGTTCTGTTATTTACATTCAGATTAATTCAAACACACTGCATGGATATGGTAAAGAAAGCGCTCAACTTTTCCCTGGACAGCCACTGTTCTTAAAGAGACAGAATTATTTTAGCATTTGTTATATGTCAATATAAACTCAATGTAAATACTATAAATTATGTTTACAAAAAAAAAAAAAAACAAGTATATACAAAATGTGTAAAAATACATATACTGGTGGACAAAAGTTTGGAATAACGTACAGATTGTGCTGTTTCAGAAGGAAATTGATACTTTAATTCACCAAAGGGGCATTCAAATAATCACAAAGTATAGTCAGGACATTACTGATGTAAAAAAACAGCACCATCACTCACTACTTTATCATTTTGAAATATCAGTACAAATATAATCATTATTTTTCATTTTACTTTATCAAAATAAGCAAATATTTCATATTAAATAGAAGAGTGCGTCAGAGTGTGAAGGTAGCCATTTTTGAAAATATACTACTAGGTCTTCTATGTTATTCTACTAGGCAGTAAACATCTAGTAAACAGCAAACAGCAGGGTTTTCAGCCAAGCTTTAATTATGTTGATGATATAGAGGCTCTAGAAAGTTATGTATCAAATATGATAAAACAGCGTTATAGGGTTAGAGTGGCACAAAAAATTTAATTAGAAACAAGAAGGAAAAAGGGTTCTTATAGAGGACTGAGGGACCTCATAGTCACAGGGGCCTATTGAGGGAGCCTTTAAGCTGCGAGGGCCACATATTCAAGCTTATATGAAATATTTGTTTTCAAAGTAGATGGGCCGTGAGACCTTGCAGCCCAGGGCTCTCCCAGGCCCCTGGAAGTCAAGGACCCCTGGGCACTGGCCCCATTGGCATGGTCCGTAATTCACCTACGCTTTTACGGTGTCTAAAAACACAGCAAAACCTGCCCAAAACACATTCATCTTGTGCATGTCTATATGAAAAACAATTGAAAGGAGGACAGAGGAAGCTTTATGAGGAGGCTTGAGCGAGGATGTGCAGGTTGATTATATGTGGAAATCTTTTGTGTTGAAGCACCTGATGCAGGCATTAATTATTCTCTCCCTTCACACAATAGTTCTAATTCCTGTTTTAACAAACTGTAATTGTCACATACTTTGACAGTGCATCTTGAATTATTAGGATTTACAGTTGAAGTCTACATACACCTAAGCCAAAAACATTTAAACTCAGTTTTTTCACAATTCCTGACATTTAATCATTAAATAAACATTCCCTCTTTTAGGTCAGTTAGGTTCACTACTTTATTTTAAGAAAGTGAAATGTCATAATAACAGTAGAGAGAATGAATTATTTCAGCTTTTATTTCTTTCATCACATTCCCAGTTGGTCAGAAGTTTACATCCAATTTGTTAGTATTTGGTAGCATTGCCTTTAAATTATTTAACTTGGGTCAAACCTTTTGGGATGCCTTCCACAAGTTTCTCACAATAAGTTGCTGGAATATTGGCTCATTCCTCCAGACAGAACTGGTGTAACTCACACAAGCATTTTCAGTTCTGCCCAAAAATTTTCGATCGGATTGAGGTCAGGGCTTTGTGATGACCACTCCAACACATTGACTTTGTTGTCCTTAAGCCATTTTGCCACAACTTTGGAGGTATGCTTGAGGTCATTGTCCATTTGGAAGACCCATTTGCTGACCGAGCTTTAACTTCCTGTCTGATGTCTTGAGATTTTGCTTCAATATATCCACAAATGTTTCTTCTTCATGATGCCATATATTTTGTGTAGTGCACCAGTCCCTCCAGCAGCAATGCACTCCCACAACATGATGCTGCCACTCCCATGCTTCAAGGTTGGGATGGTGTTCTTCGGCTTGCAAGCCTCACCCTTTTTCCACTAAACATAACGATGGTCATTATGGCCAAAAAGTTAATATTTTCATCACACCAGAGGAAATTTCTCCAAAAAATGTAAGATCTTTGTCCCCATATGCAATTGCAAACTGTAGTCTGGCTTTTATATGGCAGTTTTGGAGCAGTGGAGTCTTCTTGGCTGAGCAGTCTATTAGGTTATGTAGATATAGGACTCGTTTAACTGTGGATATACATCCTTGTCAACCTGTTTCCTCCAGCATCTTCAGAAGGTAATTTGCTGTTGTTCTGGGATTGATTTGCACTTTTTGCAGCAAACTACGTTCATCTCTCTTAGACATAAAGTGTCTCCTTCCGGAGCAGTATGATGGCTTCATGGTCCCATTGTGTTTATTCTTACGTACTATTGTTTGTACAGATGAACGTGGTAACTTAAGGGATTTGGATATTGCTCCAAAGGAGGTCTTTGCTAATTTATTTAGATTTTCCCACAATGTCAAGCAAAGAGGCACAGAGTTTAAATACATCCACAGGAACATCTTCAATTGAATTCAATTAGCCTATCAGAAGCTAATTGGCTAATTGCCTAAAGGCTTTACATAATTTTCTGGAATTTTCCAAGCTGCTTAAAGGCACAGTTAACTTAGTGTATGTAAACTTCTGACCCAGTGGAATTGTGATATAGTCAATTAAAAGTGAAACAATCTGTTTGTAAACAATTGTTGGAAAAATTACTCATGCACATGCGCCAAGTAGATGTCCTAAATGACTCGCCAAAACTGTAGTTTGCTGGTTAATAAATGTGTTTTAATGACTTCAACCTAAGTGTATGTAAACTTCTGACTTCAACTGTATTCTTAATATATCAATTAATGAAATTTAAACAAAGTAATGACAAGCGCTCTGAGGTAGGCTAATGCAGCTGTGCAAAGGTGACGCTCTGAAATGATGCTTGAATGAGCGGAATATTTAATTTTACAAATACATTTCACTTAGATTCCTCCATCCTCTTTCCTTCGCTTGCATCTTTTCCTCGTATCCTAGGAGTATATAGAAACCATTGACGAGAGCAGTGGCGTGCACATACCTTAGCAAGGACAGGGGCAGAAGGATGAAAGGGCACTGATTCATCTTATTAATGTTTTTGAATGAGTAGTAATTATAAATAAAAATTTTCTTGTATATACAGTATACTTATGACAGGGCGGAGGGTGGGGCCGTGTGGTGATTCTGTAGTTCAGAGCGGGTATAGGGCATAGCGAGGATTACTTATGATTGGAATCCGCCCCCGATCTGCTTTAGCACGTGCTCTTAAAAGCACCTCTGCTTAATTTTATTATACGTCCACGATTTACAAAAAAATTGAATTATAACCCATTAGTACTGTTATTGTGAGATTATGACGAGATTTAAAAAAAACATTTTTTAACTTGCGCCCCTGCAGCCCCCATTCTGTGCACGTCAGTGGACGAGAGAGTCACTGTTTCTTTGCGGGTTCTGCGCTATATTTGAGTGATATGTTTTTTTTAGTGGTTTTTTTTTTTTTTTATCAACAACTGCCAGTAAAGGACAAAACAGTGTGTGTTACTAATAGCAAAACATTGTGGAAATTTTACAACATTTTAAAATCATGTTCTGTATTGACGAATTCTGTATTTAAAGAAACACCTACAGTTAGAAAATCTGTTTTGCACAATACACTGCAACAGTAAGGATACATTCCCCCTGGTTTGGATTTGTGAATATTAGAGCTTGTTCCCCATAGCCCTTCAGAGACACACCGCGTCTGACAAGCACAGAGGTGGTGATATGCACGCATCCACCTATGCTTGTGCTGCTCTTATCACGGATGCGACTGGCCGGAAAAAAAATGCTTGTTCACCTAACACTGAAATTTACCAAATCGTTCACATGCATGTATAGGCTACATACTGACACCCCCAACCCAACCCCACACCCGAGAATCACGTGAATACCCTATTTTGGATTAAAAAAAACGTAAAATTTCGCCAAAAGGCGACTAGTTTGCAGGCATGTAGACAACCCCCTAACTAGTCGGTTTTAAAAATATATAGTTTTGCACATCCCTTTAAATTATTTTGCTCTAAAACACTAAGTGAATCAGTTTGAGGTGCGATTCCACCATGACACTCCCAACGAGATATTAAAAGATAATAAAACATGGACTCATACATTAATATTGTCTCTGTTTGATACAGTAGTTATCTTGCATGCTGCTCAAAGTATTTCATCTGGAAATTTAAGGAGTACAATGGCTCCTCAAGGACACACCGCTAGTCTGTACTCTGTAATGGCATTCAACCTATGTATGGTCAAGAGGCTTACTGATTTTAAGAGTGGATGAGTGAGAAAGAGAGGTAGAGAAAAGTACAGAAATCTGACTGATGGAAACTTTTCACAGCTAGAATGCTAATCAGCCTGTGCAATCAAAAGCAATCAGTGAATAGCATGGTGACCGGGGCTTTATGAAGCCACATTCTCACTCACTGGAAGGACAAAGTTGATGATTTTACAGTCTGCAATCTTTAAATACTCTATTATTCTATTGAGGAATGGCTGAAATTAGCATATCCATAGTATTTCAGGAGGAGAGAGGTGAGGGTGCTTGTGTGGAGGACTCAGAAGTGATGCAGTGTTGTCTAGAGTCTCCTGCTATTCTTAGTCTTCTTCCTCCCTCAACTCTCTATGCATATTTCCCTGGTTTTGTTAAAGTGTCTAATTGCTAAAGTGTCTTCATCTCATGTGAGTGGTTATGATTTTACACAAATATTTTAAAATTACAATACATTTATTCTGGAATAAAAAAATTTAATGAGGTAAAAATTACTGAATACACCTTTAAAACACTGTAAGCTTGGTATTTTGTTGGAAACTATGGATACCATGCAAGGGCGTAGCCAGGAAATTACTTTTGGGTGGGCCTCAATAAAAATGGATGGGCCAAATTTTCGCCAATTTAATTATATATATATATATATATATATATATATTTAAATTGGTGAATAAAAAAATTAAAATAAATTATTTCTTAACAACAGAAAGGTGGCACATTCAAACAGTTCTTTCATTTCATTTCATTTTTAAACACGTTTATAAATATATTTGAAGTTGAAGAATAATATTCTGGGTGGCTCTTGGACTAATTTGGGTGGGTCCAGGCCCACCCTTGGCCACTGTTACCATGGTACATTTTTGTAAGGAGTGTGAAGAATTTAAGTGACAGATAAACTAAGTGTTCTCTATGTGTGTCTCTCTCTTTCCTTCATTTTATATCTGTCTTTTCCTCACATCACACAACATGGCAGCACATGTTATGTGTTTGTTTTCCCTGTGGCATCTACTCTAGACATCAAGTATGTTGCTCTCTCCCTCTCCTGTCATAGCTGCTCGTATCTGGAATCTGCTATCACACACACACACACACACACACACACACACACACACACACACACACACACACACACACACACACACACACACACACACGTTGTGTTTTATGGGGACTTTCCATAGACATAATGGTTTTTATAATGTACAAACTTTATATTCTATCCCCTAAACCTAACCCTACCCCTAAACCTAAACCTCACAGAAAACTTTCTGCATTTTTACATTTTCAAAAAACATAATTTAGTATGATTTATAAGCTGTATTCCTCATGGGGACCGACAAAATGTCCCCACAAGGTCAAAAATTTCGGGTTTTACTATCCTTATGGGGACATTTGTTCCCCACAAAGTGATAAATACACGCTCACACACACACACACATACACACACACACACACACACACACACACACACACACACACACACACACACCATCAACTGTAAATAAGCACAAGCACATTCCCAAATACACACTTAAAAATGTCAGTCTCCCAGCTCATCTTAATAATTGTCCTCTATTATACTGTCCAGTTTGGTGTGAGTCAGGCAGAGCTGTGGGAGAGGAGAGATCTGTTCCCTGTCTCCTGGAGCCAAAAAATCTTAATTGTTGCACATATTGTCCTTTTGTGGTGTTTTGTCCTTCCATGCATTTTGTATTATTATTATAGCTTATTTTTTACTTTTTAAAATAATTAATGATATAATTGGGTAACACTTTATTTGACAGTGTAACATATTACGTGTTCCTATAAATATAATAATGACCATTTTCCACCCTCTCTTTGTCCTTTATTAAACAGCCTGTTTATGCCACTGTACCTTTAAGACTTGTGTATGTGTTATGATTGGCTTATCTCTATATTCAGGCATTATCAGGGCTGGCCAAGTTGCTAAATACTGACATAAACGCAGTATTAATATGATAATTTTTGTGATTTAAAAACCATGTCAAATTCCAGATATCCTTTGCAGCTTTCAGTGGACTGGGGAGGGAGATTTGCATTGTGAAAAGAGCAAAAAAAATTAAACATTTATAAAATATCCATGATATGTCCTCTTTCTGTCTACTTGCTTAGACAGAAGAGGGCACCATGACATTATGTATGAGTGTATGTGTTCTCTTTCATACCTGATAATGCATGAGAGTATTGAGCCTCTTCCAATCATTTTCAATCTTCGTAGTGATGTCTTCATCCTGCAAGACTACCCGGGCCATACGTCCCTGTCGCCACTCTAAAAAAAATCAAACATTTACCATTAAAACACACACACTGAAATGCCCCCAGCTCAAAGCCCATTGATTTGAACCAATGCACTGAATGTGTCTTTTCAAATGGTTTGGATATGAATGTGTATGCACGGTAGGGTATAATTAAATGTTAAAGAGAGAGATGATAGCATATAGACAGTCTCAGAGAGAGTGATCATTGATTTTCCCCTCTGTTGAATGGGGTTTATTAGTTTATGTCATTGCCAAATGCACAGATGATGCCTGCAAACCTACCCCTAACACACACAAATACACACCAACACAAAAGCATTGCCAAAGCTACTGAGACAGAACATCATCATAGAGGAGATTGATTTGGCCAAGGTGCTGGAAGGATGATTCGCACCGCTGACAGGGGGCTTTTGTGCAGCGAGTGTGTGTGTGCCAAAAAGAAATGTGGAGTCAGTCTGTCAGTGCCGTCTGTTAGCTTTTACCTGGGTCACACACACACACACACACACACACACCTGCTTGCACACACAAAAATATTGTACATTTCTATCACTTCAAAGACGACATGAAATTAAAACCGACACTATTGAATTTCTTGATAAATGTTCTTAGTCTTATTGTTCACAATTTAATCAGTGCATGTTATTCTAGAGAAAACAAGTTTGGTTTCATTATATTTATAATTTGTAAAAATGTGAGTGGTTGCCAGGGGGTTGCTAAGGTGTTCTTAGCAGTTGCTAGGTTGGCTGCTTATTAGATCAAGTCAAAAAAGTCCACCCCGAAGTCTAAATTCTGGCTCAGGTCCCTCATTCAATGTAACTTTGTGATATATATATATATATATATATATATTGTGTATGTGTTTCATGATTACACACCTCTCCTCAACAAGCCAAATTATTTGATATATCATTAATATCCGAGGCACAAATCGTGTAGGATGAAAAATGTGCTGATGTTTAATACTTAGAGTAAAGGGTTTGTTTAAATCCCTAACCATAAGTATTAGCAATATTTATAGTAATGCTTGCCTTAGCCTATTTCATAATCCAGTCAAATCCTGATAAATTAATAAACTCAAGTTTCATCCTACATTTTGTCATCCTGACTTAAATGTGTTACGAATCCCATTTCATGTTGTCTTTAAATGAAAAATCCCAGTGCATACTGTATAACCTAATCAATACATTCTACAATAAATAAAGAAATTCACTAGGAATGAATTGCAGCCAGTAAAAATGCTGTTTATTTGCATGCAATGGCTGCATTGGTTTAGAGCCTGATTCACTAAAAGAATTATGTAGATCAGGCAACAACGCAAACGCACCCACAAAATCTGTGCTGAATGAGATTTGCATGATGCTATTGCAATATTTTGGGTCGATTCTGTGCATTATTTTTTACGGAGGATGTAGTAGACAATCGCGATCTGGAACACTGTGCCAGACAGTACAGCATCACCTCACTACTATGATTCTGACACTTTAGTCATCTCTTAAACATGCCAAAAGTATGCTTGACTACATCACGCATCTGGACATATACCAGGTTCTAAAGCTGTTCTCCAACATTTCATCATAGTTTGATAAATTATTACTGCCATGATCGATAGAAAATGTACACAAATATCTCTTTTAAATAAAATTCAGTTTACCGTCTGCTTTCCTCAGACAGTAATAGCAGAATGTTTATTGCACCAACAGAAGAGAGTTTGTGAATAAAGCTCAATCTATAATGAGCCTAATTTACATAGAAAGGAGGCGTGTTTGCACAGAAAGGAATGATAATGACATAAAGGTGCATTTCACCCAAAAATGTTAATTCATCGTCTACTCACCATCATGCCATCCCAGATATGTATGACCTTTTTCTTCTGCTGTACACAAACCAAGGTTTGTAGAAAAATATTTAAGCTCTGTAGGTCCATAAAATGCAATATTTTGAAGCTCAAAAAAGCAGCATAAAATTAATCCATGTGACTCCAGTGGTTAAATCCATAACTTCAGAAGTGATATGATAGGTGTGGAACAATTTGTTGTTGACAATTTGAAGTTCTTTTTAACTTGATATGGTATTTAAAATGTGCCGGTCCTTTGCGAGTTGCTGAAGAAAAAGCGAGACGTGGTGCAAATGTCAAAGACATTCGTCCGCATGTGCATACACAGGAAAACAATGGTAAAATAGAACAGATATGGGCAAAAATACGTTGGTTGGTTGGTTGGTTGGTTGGTGGTGGTGTAGTGGGCTAAAGCACGTTACTGGTAATCAGAAGGTTGCTGGTTCGATCCCCACAGCCCCCACTATTGTTTCCTTGAGCAAGGCACTTAACTCCAGGTTGCTCCAGGGGGACTGTCCCTGTAATAAGCGCACTGTAAGTCGCTTTGGATAAAAGCGTCTGCCAAATGCATAAATATAAAATGTAAAATGTAACGGCCCCTAACTCGTCCGTTTGCAAGTGTCTGTGAGTGAGAGCGCGTGCGCAAAACAAGTTCGGTAAGCCTGTTTATTTTTTCATTCATACAAACACGATCACGACCCGAACCCGAAATCCTACTTGAAAAACTGACACAAACCCGTCCAGAAACCCGTCGGGTTCTTGGGTCCCGTAGGGCCCGGGTCGGGTTTCAGACCTCTAATCTGAAGATATAGATTTAACCACTGGATGCATTTTGGATCTTAAGCATTACTTTTACGCTGCATTTTTTTTGGTACCCATTCACCTGCATTGTGAGGAACTACAGAACCTTTGTTTGTGTTCAGCAGAAGAAAGAAAGAAATACATATCAGGTAGGGCATGAGTGTGAGTAAATGATGAGCATTTCATTTTTGGGAGAACTATTCCTTTAATTAAAGTACTCAAGAAGCAGTGCTATTTTAATGCTGATTGTGGCAATTCAACTTAATTGCAGTTGGTTAGTGAACGCAGGTTTTTGTGCTAAAATACCACGCACAAAAGTGGTGCAACCATTCAGTGAATTCGCCCCATAGTGTTTACATATGTGTATGTGTGACACACCCAGATCCATGTCCACAGCTTTGGGCCTCTGTGAATAGGGCATGTTCTTATACACAGCATCTAGAATCTTCTCCTTGACTTGCGTGATGGTGTCACAGTTCAGAACCTTCACTGGGATCTCTGGGCTGTTCTCGTTCTCTGGGTTGACACAGTTTAAGATCTGGAGGAGAGAGGAAGAGAGTGACTGAGGATGATGAAGAAGGCTAACTCAGGGGACCGCTGATGAAACTGGGCTGTGGTTGGTAAAGCTATAGGTGTAGAGTAGGGCTCTGGAAAAGGCCATTTCCTGGGTAGAGATATCTAATTTCACACCCTCTGCAGGACCCCAATCTCAGCCTTAGCAGGGTAGCAGGGTATTAGAGACTAATGAACACTAGCCTCCCTAGGCCAGACTGTCTGTTTTCAAACACACACACACACACACACACAGGCACGCATGCGCGACAATCATTATGAGGACTCTCCATAGACATAATGATTATTATACTCTATGAACTTTAGATTCTATCCCCTAACCCTTCCCCTAAACCTACCCCTCACAAAAACTTTCAGAATTTTTACATTTTCAATAAAATATTGTTTAATATATTTTTTAAGCGATTTGAATTATGGAGACACTAGAAATGTCCTCATAAACAACATTTATAGAATAATACCCTTGTTATTACCAGTTTGTAACCTTATAAAATGTCCTCATAAACCACCCAAACCCGCTCTCTCTCTCTCACACACACACACACACACACACACACACACACACACACACACACACACACACACACACACACACACACGGTTGCAAAAATAGCACTGATAGACATGAGAGCACTGATTAGCTTCTGTGTGTTTATTAGTGTGATAATGTGAGTATATGAAGCTGACCAGCGTCTTGTAGTCGATCTGTTGTCGAATGAGTTTGTCTTCGCTGAGGGAGTATCGGGCCTCTCCTGTGATGGCGTCTATAGGGCCTTTTTCCATCTGTTGTTTGATAGCACAGTACAGCATGAAGAGAGGCTCACCTGCACACTCCTACAGACAAAGGTAGAGAAGGAGGTTGTCAGTGTTAATGTGGCCAAAAACACATTATTATTGTTTACTACATTGTCATGTGACTCAAATATATGACATAGTAACAACAACCACAAAGATAATTTGCTTTGAAACAAGTACAATTTAACAAAAGACATTTTTTTTTGTTGTTGTATATTTTACAGTTAAAAAGAGCCAACTGACTCTTGGTTCTTTATCTTTTTTTTTATTCAGTGTTTTGAATATGGCTTTACGGAATAGTGAAGTCTCGAGTGGATCCACACTTTCGAATTATGAATGTATTTATTTGGCAAGTAGCCATTTAATATGGTCTGATTACCCTGTCTGGATTTATTTTGTGATAATGGCCTGCTTAGTGTACATCGGTGAATCTCAACCTTTTTTGATGAATGCCACCCTACTTCATTCACTTACACCAGCCCCCCCCCCACACACACACACACATTATATCACGTAATTTAAAAGCAGACAGTTTGTGTTACCAAAAAGAAAAAAAAGAAATAAACAAACACAAAACTCAATATTTGTGTTATTTTCGAAATTTGCTCAATGCATTGCATAATTTTAAAGTTTTGTTAATAGATTCAGCAGGCTTACACGCCATGAATGTGAGACCAAAGGCCTACTCTAAACAAATGTAAAAACTATAAATAATAAATATTAACATTTATAGGTTGTAACAAAAATGTATTATATTCCCTCACTCCCCTAATGTAGCATATGACAAATTTAATAGAGCTGAAGTAGTGATATGATAATATGTATGAATCTTGAAAGCCATGTTTCTCACAGTGCTGCAATGATCAGAGGTGCACATTTAAGAGCTTGAGTCTGTCTGTGAGTAAAATGCACCTGCTTGCGCTCATGCTACTCTGTCCATTGAGCCATAATCACCTACTATACAGAGCCACACAGGTGCATTAGCGGAGGTTGTGACTTTGTCTGTCTATTTGACGCTGCTAAACCAGATACTGCAGATGCATCGCTAGACTTCAGAATCAGCCGTAAAAACGCATACCTGTATAATGGAGTCTAGATAAACATTTTAATGCAAACAGTAACTTGACTTAAAGATTTAATTAATATGACTGATAAATGCCCCCCATTTGTAACCTATTGCCCCCCTCTCTAGTAATTTGCTCTCAGCCCCCTCTAGCATCCCTTGAATGCCCACTGGGCAGCAGTACCACCCCCTGTTAAGAACACCTGGTGTACATCATGCCTGATTTATTACTTGTACTTTGGTATTGCCTGTTTACAGTGAATGTAGCACGATTATCTGAATGAGTTAGCACAAAAATAGTAACTGTGTTTTGTCACTTTACAAGTCAAATGGCTCCTTCCTGTCTAATTGTGTGGCTCTTGGCCAGAATGAGCTGCAGAATGGACCAGACTTTAGGCAGATAGTGAAATGTCTGGCTACATGCGACTAGACTATATGAAAGGTACTATTTAATGAAAAGAAGAAAAATAAGCAAGTTACCTTAAGGAACTTATGAAGCAGGAAAGCAAACCAGTTGGTTAGCATCTTCTCAGCTACAGACTCCGTTCTGAAACACACACAAACAAACACAATCCCTCAGCAGATGAAAGAATGACAGCTATCTCAAGGCTACAAGGAATACCGAAGTATTCTCTTTTTTTCTAATTATGGCTCGGATTTGAAGGGGGAGAGAGAGAGAGAGAGAGAGAGAGAGAGAGAGAGAGAGAGAGAGAGAGAGAGAGATACTGCTAGCAAGAGAAGACTTTCTTTGTTTCCTTCCCTGCCATTCACTTCAGTCCTCAGACTATTTGCCCATTTATCTATTTTTTTGTGACCACCCCCTGTCTCTATCCTTCTTTCTTTCCATTGAGGCAAGAGACGGATACAAACACAGACATCCCCAAAAATGACACACACACAAGACTCAAACAGTGTTTTCTACAGTTGTGGGCAATAATTTGGGGGAAAAGTAAGAGCTGAGGGATTGTTGAAGATAGAGCAGGTGGAAAATAGAAACTAGTGAGAGATAAGGGAGACAGAGAGGAAGGCAAAAAGAGAGAGCAAACAGCACCCAGACAGGAGTGGTTAACTAGCATGAAAAATACATGAAAGGGTTATTCCCTCGTTCTGACTGCTGAGTGCGCCTGCGGAATACCAATACCTCTGTCGTCTTCTTCTCCATAGCCCAGACCCATTGCAAAACATTTCTCCTTTCACCCTAGAAAAAAATCTCTCTCTTTGCGGAAACAAGCATTATGTTCATTTATGGCCATACAAACGCACATAAGCATCATAGGACGATGTAATACCGGAAGCGTATTTGTTGCCTAGCGAGACACACAACCATTGCAACCCTACACACATCTACACACTCATTCCACTTGGCCACTATAGGTCTGGCGAGGTAGCACACCGGCAATTTACTCAACAGCACAGAGAGAAAATGACTCTCTTAATGCATGTGGAAATAACTATGATTACACCGCAGAGGTAGCCCGCAAACACAGAGAGTGGAAGAGTGTGTGTGTTTATCTTTGTCTGTGTGTATGTGCATGTATGCGTGTGTATTGTGTTTGTGACAACGTGTCGGAGATGATGAGCTGGGTCGTACGTGAATGCGATCACTGATTGTAAAGACATGATGAGCTCTGTTCACAATGGTCAAGATTGAAAGATGCTAATCACTAATCCAAGCACATCCTCGTGACCACTGTGCTAACTCTGAACTTTAAACAACTTTCTTCAAGACTTAAAGCCTAGGTTTTTAAAGTTTCAAAGAGATGAGTGGAATGCTTGTCAAACTAGAGATAGTATATGAAGGAAACAAGCCACTTGTTGAATGAGAAATTGTAACGCTTAACATGATAACTGTAAGATAGGAAGTCCTGACATTCAAGTAAATGAGCCAATCACTGTATTGGCAACAGAATCAATTGGTCGACAGCTAGATGAAGCGCAATGAAATTAAACAGAAAACTAGGTTCTCTAGATGATTTGCAATTAAACATGCCATTCATTTCTGGCAAATTTGCAACAACAAAACAAATGAAACAACAAAATCAAACAAAAAGCAAAAAAAAAAACTGATATTTTTTGGGAAAATTAACAGTAAACAAAAAGAAACGAAACAAAAAACAGTGTGTATACTCGTGAGGTGGTAGCTGTGTTTTGGAACATGCTAGCTGGTTCAAGCTGGTTAAGGTAGTTGAATAGCAAAAATTATCAATGAGTGGGGACCTGGCCAGGCTGGTAGTCCATCTTGGTCAGTTTTGTAAAGCTTATGATTCCATTTTTTGTCCATTTTTGTGTGTGATTTAACATATTGTCTTGTGGGTTGCCAACGCTATTGCATTTGGACATTTTGACGCGTCAATATGGAACGTTATACGGGCCAGACCGGGGAGGGTTTCCCCCCAAAAAACGGGACAGTTATCAACACTAGTTCTTAAAACATAACCTTGGTGAACTTCTCAGGGACTTTTAAAAATGAAAAAAATTCTGCCTTTTCCCAATCTAGCGCATAAAACTGTAAATTAGCTACCAAGATGGCCACCGTGTTGACTCACTAGCATTTAAAAAGGCACCAAGAGGTAATAAGCACACTGGCGAGGGGTTTTGAATTTGTATATAAGAGTCCATTAACATAAAGACGATGTGATTTGCATTGTGCTGCATTTGTTTTTTTGCATCTGATATTCAGTCATCTGCGATAATGCATTAGCACATTGTAAATGCAAATTTTATAGGAAAAACTACATTATGTTAAATAACGAGGCAGTCAAATTATGCTTATTTAATGGCACATTTTAGTGAATAAATCAGTCTCTCTTTTATACAGAGATAAAGAGAGAGACGAAATGAGAGGAGCAGAGAGGCGGGCTAATAGAACGACTGATGCAAGATGGAGTGAAATAAAGGAAAGTCTTCATCTTTGTCACAAGTGTGTCAGTTTGTGTGATTCTTTTAAAGGACAGTGTGTATTTAAAAGCATGAGTGTGTCTGCATCTGAAATATATTCAGCAACATGTGTGGCTGTCAAAACATCTTAATGTTTTTATATTCTCTTTTAAGCTTGTCATCTTTCCTTTGTTTTCTACCTGAGGGACTTCAGAGTCAGGACTAAGAGAGAACCTGTGTGTATGTGTGTATTTGAGCATAGATGTGTGCATTCATACTGTATGTGACATTCAATGTGTGTGTTTGTGTGTGTGTGTGTGTGTGTGTGTATGTGAGTCAGTGATTGGCTCTCACACACAGAGACACCACATTTGAATGACAATGTGTTTGATGCAGGTTTTATTAAGCCATGGAAGACTGTATCCTTTCTGTTTCCTTCATCAGTCAATCAGGGATCAGTGATGAATGGTGACAGATTCACATAGACCATAAAACCAGAGTCAGGAAAAATTCTGAATTTAAGAATTGGTCTTTCAAATTTGTCTGATAAACTTAATAATTCCTGAAAACATTGGCCGGCACCAGAAACTCTGATACACCCTTTTCCAAGATTGTGTATTCTCCATCCAGCTCAAGGTTTCTTTAATCTTTTCACAAACTATTGGAAATGAAGTCCTAACAAAGTAAATGAAGTGAAATTGGCTTGCGCCAATTGGAATGGGCACTCTTTGGGTGCATCGACAAATTCAGTATTTCAGGTGAAGTCTGAGCCATATAACAGGCTTCAAAATATATTTCAGACCCACAGAATTTAATCTCAAAACTCTCTTCATTGAAGATTTGATGCTTTCAACAGCTCTACTACAGAATCACAATTTTTTCCACAGAAAGCACACACAAAAACACACATTGCCTGTTCATACCAAAGTAAGAAATTGAATAAGAAGTTAAAGTGTCTCTTTGAGCACCAAAATTAGTTTTTTCTAACCGCATAATCCTTTTGTGAAATACGGCCTATCTCCTGAAAAACTTTTAAATACCCTGCTTCATTTTTCAGTCACTTTTTCTTTATTTCTTAATCTGTCTTCTTTTTTCAGCCTTTTATTGAGTTTCATTAATGAACATCAGGGTTTTATTAGTCATTAGCATGTTTACGAGTTGCGTGTGTGTGAGTCTTTAGGGGGGTAAGGGAATGCTTTATTGAAAGGCGACACACAACAGAACTACTTTCACTAATAGTTCATTCCAAGCAGCTCTCAATGACTGCAAATCTCATTAAAGGAAAACACACACACACACACACACACACACACACACGAAGCAGCAAGAAAGAGCCTAGGGCGATGGAGCTGTTACATTTTTTTTGCCACCATTAGATATCAAAATGAAGGAGAGAGAAGTGAGAAGATACTACAGAGAAAAAACCTAAAAGATCAGTTAAGTAATGTAGCGTTGGAGACGTGGCCTAGTGGCTAGCACTGAAACGATAAGCTGTAGTGCTAATGTGGGCAAAGAGAGTTTGAAACAGGCTCCAAACATTCCCAATCTACTGGTTACTACTCATACCCTAAACATGTTGAGCTGATTATGTTGGAGTCACAGGTTTGAATATGGTCTGCGTCATGGCCTAATCCCATTCCTCCACAATTTTGTGTATCCTCTCTACAGTCTGCCAATCAACAATGGCAAAAAGTCAACTAAAACCTTTCATGCACTGTGCAACTGAGTTTTAATTTATTGTAGCTTTTCCACTGTGAAGTCTGTGTTGAAAACAATCAGATTCCCTGCTGATCCAAATAGAAACAGAGGCCCAGAACAAGCTTGAGCTGTTAGACTCTCTATCTCTTTCATAATCAAATAAAGATAAAGAAAGAAAAATGTAATAGACAAGACAATATTAATGCCAGATATGCTTTAGGCTATTTGAAATTAAACATACAGTCACTCTGATGACCACAGAGACCAGACAGGCCCTTGTTATTTTTCACAGTCGGTTATCATTAAATGCAAGTGGGTCACTTTATGAAAATAAATTAGTTTCTCTGTTGATATTGTCTGATTCCTATAGATGTCTCATTTGCAAGCAACTGCCCTACAGGCATCTTTGACATTCATTATTTTTCTTAGCATACACTAATGTCCTTTGTTCTAACTTCAAGATAATGTAGCTCAACTTGTTCATAATATTGTCTGTTCAATGTAGTTCCATGTTTGTTTATTGAAATATGCAGTTGGAGCTGTGGCTTAGAGGTTAAAGCCCCTGTTTTGACATATTGAAGTTTGAATCCGGCTCGCAACATATATGCACATACAGTATATTTAAATGTGAAGTGTGCCATTTTTGTGTCACTAGTGACATATAACAGAATTGCAATGCGTTTGCTTGCCGTCTTCAACTGGGGCAACATCGGCTCTACCAAGGGAAGGAGTTGGGGGCAGGAGATCCTTGTTGAATTAAAAATGTTTTCAAAAGAATCATTATTTTTACAGTTCCAGTTTACACTGCATGCTTCATATTAGCCAGATTTGCTTGATACTGGAATGCCAGTGAATGCATCCCTAACTCAGGTGGAATGGGCTTACAGATGTATCATATTAAATACTTTTGAGGAAGAAATATTTGAATATAAGAAATGCTTATTGTATTGGACATGCATGTTCAAGAACTGTTAACTGAACCGAAAGTAATTAACATTTATTTGATTCTAATGTTCCCAAATGGTTCCCAACCCTATTTTTTAGTGACATATTATAAGTAAATTAAATAAATATATTAACAACAAATAAATGATGAATAATATTATTATAAATAAATTAGATAAACAAATGAATTATGTTTAACATATTTAATAATAGGTAAAATATTCACCAAGATGTTTATGAGGCTATAAACTTTATAAATGCTTTTGCTGGAAAATTATTACTCCAAAACTATACCGATTTGTTTATAATTTTCAACCTATTGCTGATTCTCATTCTAGCACAAAACCTTGTCAAAACCTCATCTATTACAGCCAGCTCAACAACAACATCTTAAATACACTCACTGAGCACTTTATTGGGAACACCTGTACAGTGCAATGCATAAAATCATGCAGATACAGGTCAGGAGCTTCAGTTAAAATCAACCATCAGAATTAGGAAAAATGTGATCTCAGTGATTTTGTGGCATGATTGTTGGTGGCAGACGGGCTGGTTTGAGTATTTCTGTAACTGCTGATTTTCTTGGATTTTCACGCACAACAGTTTCTAGAGTTTACTCAGAATGGTGCCAAAAACAAAAAAAAACATCCAGTGATTGGCAGTTCTGTGGACAGAAATGCTTTGCATCTCAGAATGCACAACATGTAAATCATTGAGCTGGATGGGCTACAACAGCAGAAGACCACATAAGGTTCCACTTCTGTCAGCCAAGAACAGAAAGCTGAGGCTGCAGTGGGAACAGGCTCACCAAAACTGGATAGTCTGGAACTGGAAGACTGGATTTTTTTTTTAGTCTGGTCTGATGAATCTCGATTTCTTCTGAGGCACACAGATGGTATGGTCAGAAATTGGCGCCAACAGCATAAATTCTTCGGCCCATCCTGCATCGTGTCAACAGTCCAGGCTGGTGGCGGAGGTGAAATGGTGTAGGGAATGTTTTCTTGGCACACTTTTTGCCCATTACAATCATGCCACACTGAATGCCACAGCCTATTTGATTATTGATGCTGACCATGTTATCCCTTCATGGCCACAATTTACTCATCTTCTGATGGATACTTTCAGCTTGAAAATGCACCATGTCACAAAGCAAATGTCATCTCAAACTGATTTCATGAACATGACTGTTCTTCAGTGGCCATCCCAATCATGGCCTTTGGATTTTAATCCAATAGTACACCTTTGGGATGAGGTAGAACAGGAGATTCACAGCATGAATGTGCAGCTGAAAAATCTGCAGAAATTGTGTGATGCAATCATGTCAACATAGACCAGAATCTCAAAGGAATGTTTCCAACATCTTGTGGAATCCATGCCACGATGAATTGAGGCTGTTTTGAGAGCAAAGGCCCAATCCAGTATTAGTATAGTGTTCCTTATAAAGTGCTCAGTGAGTGCAAATCAGTATAATTCATCAGAATGCACAAAACAACAATGTTCAAAACATAAAAACCAAATGTTTGCAGGGCATAAAATCACATGCGCGCTATCAACGAATGTTGATTGTTGGAACGCAAAAGCACTGGCCCCGGACCCATATTGTTGACCCCTGGTTTCTTATTCAGCCTCCTTATTCTCCAGATGTTTTATGGAGAAGTGACAGCACATAGTGTGAACGAGACCGAAAGGAGCATGTCGAATCAATAATCTCCTAAATTCCATAAGAAAAAAAGGGGAAAATTGTCATCTAAAACCACGGGGCCCCTAATCCCCCTGGCCCAGCATGCCAGTGCTGGGGGATTAGTGTTTTGTGATCTTAATGACAGCAGATAATGAGAAACATGCGCCATCTGTCATGTTAAATAATGGCGTAATCCAGATTTTCCCTGCATCTATTTACTGTGACTATTAATGAGCTGAGTCACATCACAACACACTAAAATTCACTCAATAAGAGCAAGAGAGAGAGAGTGAAGCATGAAAAGCTTTAGTGTATATTCGTGCCGTCTGCTTTGAATATTCAAAGTGTGATGTATAGCTGATATAATGCTGCAGTCGGTGGGAGCAAATCACCTTATTTGGGTTACTGTCACCTTCCTGTCAGCTTGGATGAGTCTGGCCATTCTCAAGTGTATTCAGTATAGAGTATAGATATATTTAATAAAATACTGGCTAAATTTATTTAATATAAAATAAAAAATATATTTTTTATGTACCTTGTTTTGGGCTCGCACTCTCACCTACAATAGGGTAACTAAAATAATTAGGAATACTAAATCCAACGCTAAAACATATTAAAAATAAAAAGAGAAATGTTCATATTTTAAATTTGAAAATAAATAAATACTAAATATTGTTTTTTTTAAATAAACTAATAAATAAGGCATTTTAAAATGCACTATAGCAACCTTGACTCACAAAACTTGTATTGTATGAAAACAGCAGTCGGGTAGAGAGAGGGAGATGGAGAGAGTTAACAGGGGTATGTGTGCATATCTTTATTGTGACTGTGTGTGTGTGTGTGTGTGTGTGTGTGTGTGTGTGTGTGAGAGCTCTCTCTCACCTTCTAAGCAGTAGTTTGGGGTGGTTCTTGCTCTCCAAATTCTTGTCAATGAGGTCAGATAGCAGGTGTTTCAGCACATCCGTGGCGTACTCGAGTCGACCCTGGAGAGCCGTCATAATGAGAGAAGCCACGTTGCCACGGTCACGCATGGAGAAAGAGCGCTGCATTTCCAGTGTGCGGATGAATGTCAACAAAAACACTTTGTTGTTTATCAGCTGGGCAAACAGCTTCAGAGCTTTCTCCACACACAACTGCCCATTACCAGACACCTACAACACACAACAACATTTTTGCCATTTGAAAAATTCTAAACACAAGACAAAGACGTTCAATGGAATAGAATACTAAATACATTATTTGCATCAAACACAAGAACAAACTGTATAAAAAATGTTTATTGTGGTTTTGACAATTATGGTGTTAAAGAATACCACAATTTACCTCCAGTTCTCTGAGCACAGGATGGTCTTCGATTCCTGGGAACAGCACTCTCATGGTATAAGTGCGGTAATCCAAATAGGGGATACCAGCTCGGTCCAGATCACTTGTTAACT
The DNA here is from genome assembly GCF_025860055.1 of Xyrauchen texanus. Taxonomy (NCBI): domain Eukaryota; kingdom Metazoa; phylum Chordata; class Actinopteri; order Cypriniformes; family Catostomidae; genus Xyrauchen; species Xyrauchen texanus. The sequence continues at coordinate 14,108,284 of NC_068300.1, read as the reverse complement.
CATTGATATCTGTCTGCAGTTCTGCAAAAGCTGAAAATGTAAAAGGGCAGGAAAAGAGAAAGAAAATATATATTTTTTATTACATAATTTGTTGAATCTCATGAAACCTGTAAAGAACACGTTCGATTACATCACAAGACCCCCCCTCCAATTACTGTAATGCCAAAAATAAAAATAATTCTCATTATTGTATGGTGAAAAACTCATTCTCTTTAATGTAATATATGTTACAGGTTCAACACAAGTTAAGCTCATTCAACAGCATTTGTGGAGTAATGTTGATTACAGCAAAAATAATTTAGAATTATCTCTCATTTATTAAAAAAAATTAAAAATTAAAATTGTGGTTACATTGAGGCACTTGCAATGGAAGTGAATAGGGCCTGTCCATAAACTCTAAAATACACACGGTTTCAAAGGTATAGCCATTATACATGCCAACATGAATCTAGTGTGATAAAATCATTTACTAACCTTATCTGTGTAAAATGATATCCAATATTACAACTTTGTTGTCATGACGATGTAACACAATGAAACCCTGTAGTCTGCTAAACAGGATACACCATATCTCTGGTAAATCCCTGATTTCTTTCATACTATAATCCTGTTAGTATATATAATGTTCTCGTCTTGTGGCTATACTTTTGAAACAGTGAGTATTTTAACATTTACGGATTGGCCCCATTCACTTCCATCTTAAGTGCCTTACTGTAACCCTGATTCTTGCTGTATTTTCACATAAATGAGGGGTGAGTCAAAATAATTTTTTGTGGTAAATCAACATTATGCCACAAATCCTGTTGTTTGTGCTTCACTTGCATTCAATCCGGAACATTGCATCAAGCATTTATACATTCTGGTAGTATTTGTTTTACTTCTCTTAATTGCTACTGATTTCAATCAAAAAACAATTCAAAAAAGCTTATTTGCTCCTAAAAACAGGCTTAATTATCTTTATGCAACATATAATTTCTTATGTGTTGTATGTTGATATTGGGGAGAAATTTGACATGTTTAAAGGGATTTGGGGGTTGTTGCTGCATACAAGATGACAGAACATGACAGAACTGTTCTGATCAAGATCTCTGAAGATCATGTTGGTGCTGCTATCCTTATGAGGACTCTCCATAGACATAATTATTTTTATACTGTATGAACTATAGATTCTATCCCCTAAACCTAACCCTCACAAAAAACTTTCTGCATTTTTACATTTTCAGAAAAACATTGTTTAGTATATTTTAAAAATGAGTCGAATTATGGGGACTCTAGAAATGTCCTCATAAACCAGATTTATAGCATAATACCCTTGTAATTACCAGTTTGTAACCTAAAAAATGTCCTTGTAAATCCCATCCACACACACACATCCACACACAATAAACTGAAGGCTGCTGAAGTGCTTGTTCCCTGCTGGTGGAGACTGAAGGTGGGATGTCTTTAATTGGGTCCATTCTGACAGAGCCTGGAGCAGCTACTCTACCCTAAGGGAGTTGTCTCTCTCTCTGTCTCTCCTCATGTTTCCTTATTTCTCCTTTCTCCCATTCTGCCTCTATCGCCTCCTCTCACCTGTCCTCCTTCTCCTCTTCATCTCTTGCTGTCTATCACTATGGCTTTCTCTCATATTAAACACACTCTCAGACAGGTGTGCAGGAGTGCAGGTCTCTCGGTCTGACAGCAGCAATCTGCCCTTCTAATACCTCTGCATCTTAAAATCCTCACGGCTCTACAGTCAGTCAACACAAAACTCAATCTTTCAGAAGTGCTAACCATGGGTCAGGGACACTCTCTTTGTCAGAACTGTGTGTGTGCTACTCTTGATTTTATTTGTCATCCAAAAGAAGCAAACAGCCCCATAGAACCATCAAAAGAAGCAAAAGCAAGTGATCTTTTACTAGAATTGTATTTGATTTATGTAACAAACATTTCAAACAGGAATAAGTTACAATGTTTTCACATGATCAGATTGTATGTTCATTTAGAGAGCGGTGTCCTGTACAGCTATTTTGGATATCTTGGAAATAAAAAAATAGTATTTAGCATTTTTGAACATATTTTGTGTATATATAAAAAGTAGTCAATCAAATCAGTAGGCCAATCGAATGAACACCACTACTTTGAGCTGTATCGTTCCCTCTCTGATGGCTGAGTACAGGCCTGGTTTGGACTCGGTCAAGCACGCGGATGAGTTTGGCTTTATATTCAATAACTTGCAGGCTCTTCTAGTGTACAACAACACTAACTTCCTGTACTACCCTAACCCTTTCTTCAAACCGCTCAGCACCAATGGCATATTGGAACAGAAACCAGGTTCCCCTATCATTTTAAATGTTGCAAGAAGAGAAATGTTGCATACCGCACAATGTGGCAAATATAATTGGTGATCTGCAGTATATACAGGGTTGGGCAGAATACTTAATGAAAGTATTCTAGGCTTAATACTAGATAATCTCTCTTAAATGCATTCAGTAATGTATTTTGAATACAAGAATACTTTTAGAATACACATTTATAAAGGCAAGGCACAATTGGAAGAATTATGTGTGATAAGTCATTATTACTGGATCTTATCTGAACTGCTGCATCTCCACAAATAACATCTAAGTGAGCCTAAACAGCTATTTCTCAGCAAATCTAATAAACTTAGCACTACCTTGATTTCTTTAAATTAGATGTGGAGTTAGACTCTGATGCTTTTCTTTAAGGAAGGAAGGAAGGCGGCAAACAGAAGGCAGTTTGCAGTCAACTACAATCAGTGGTGGAAATGGTTGAGATTCACTGGAGGGATTCAATTTTTTGGGGGCTTGTTCACTGAGGATGCATTAAATTGGTTGAAAATAATACAAAAATTACAGTAATGGCATTTATAACATATATAATAATTTATTTTTAAATAAATTATACATTCTTCTAACTTTCTGTTCATCCAAGAATCCTCTACTAATTTAGGACCTGTGAGGAGTCTTTTTCTCAAATTAGAGACTCTGATGTACTTTTATTCTTGTTGTTGTGCTTCTGAGTTGTCCACTTCTCTCTGTCCCGGTTAGATCAAGTTTGTTGTATTCTTTCAAAACAGAAGTGCATGGAATAGCCTTCATCTCTCAAAAGAACAATAGACTGATGAATTTGAGGAGATTATGTTTATTGTTTATAGAAGAATTATGTTATTTTTATTATTTTCCCCTTTTTCTCACAAATTTTAAATGGCTAATTCCCAATGTGCTCTAAGTCCACGAGGTGGCATAGTGACTTGCCTCAATCTGGGCGGTGGAGGACGAATCTCAGCTGCATCGACGTCTGAGAACGTCATCCCGCACATCTATCACATGGCTTATTGAACATGTTACCACAGAGATATAGTGTATGTGGAGGTTTCACGCCATCCACCGTGGCATCCACGCACAACTCACCGAGAGCGAACCACATTATAGCGACCATGAGGAGGTTACCCCATGTGACTACCTCCCTAGCAACCAGGCCAATTTGGTTGCTTAGGAGACCCGGCTGGAGTCCCATAGCATGCCCTGGGATTTGAACTAGCGAACTCCAGGGGTTGTATTCAGCGTCTTTACCACTGAGCTACCCAGGCCCCGAATTATGTTATTTTTAAAACTGAAATTTGACTAGCAAGTCTAAAGAAAAATTACTGTAAACTAAAAAAATGCAATACTTCAGCTGGAAAAATACACTATATTGTGATTTCCACACATCATTTGGTCCCCACAAAGTGATAAATACACATGCACGCACGCACGCACACACACACACACACACACACACACACACACACACACACATTTGTGAGAAACAATGTATCTGCGCTCTAATGTTTGAGTAATATTTGTGTAAAAATTTGGCTGTATTTATTCTGGCGCACAGCTAGCAGCACGCAAAAAACACAACCCGCAATGCTATAATTTCACTTGATTGCAATTCTTTTTTCTTTCTGCTTTATTTTGTGGTCATTATGAGAGAAGTATTCTATAAAAAAGTTTATAAAGTAACTGTATTCTGAATGCAGGTGCTTGAAAACATAATGGGGGCTAAATCCAGTTACTTCGTTTTTTATTTTGAAAACGAAACTCCGTTAAATCTATTCTATTACAGCCCAAACCTGAATATATAGCAGGGTAGTATGCTATTCTGAACAAAGCCAACGTCACTAAGCCATGCCACTGTCAGGTCATAACAGTTCATCAATGTGGTAGTAATGAAATACAAAATCAGTTTCAAGAATAATAAATAACACACAATACCGCCGCTCCCTACACGCATCTTAACCTATGAGTCCACTGGCTGTCCTTTCTCTCACATTATACGTTATTCAAGGACCCGAAAGCAGTTGCTGAACACAGACGACCCCCCCCCGCCCATCCTCCTGGAAGTCTGCGTAGGGAATCAATTTGGCCAGCGGTGGCCCTGGTAACAAAACTTTAGCGATGTGTGTGTGTGAGAGTTTTTAGAACTTCTGAATTGTCTTTCTCACCTTCCTTGCACTCCAGTGCGACTCTGGACTCCAGGTTGTCCATTTGCATCTGGAGTCTCTTGAGAGTGAGGTCATTCTCGCGGGATTTACGCTTGTACGCGATCAATACGAGGATGACGATGATGAGCAGAAGACCACCGCCCGCTGCGATGCTGACAATGGCAGGGAGAGTCAGGAGACTGTCAGAAAGAATGTTAACTGAGCCGGGAGACACGTGAAGACCACCAACCTGCACCTGAGAGACAACAAACACACATACACTACTGGTCAAATGTTTTGAAACACTTACTTATATATATTCTTTTTTTTTCACATTTTAGAAGAATAGTAAAGTCATCAAAACTATGGAATAACATTAAAGGAACTATGGGAATTATGTTGTGACTAAACAAAATGAAAAATAAAACATAGCAAAAGCTTGTACTTTGTTGTACATTTTATTAGATGCACACCCAGAAATACAGTTAAGAGTGCAAAATTATATCCTACCCTTTGAAACAACAAAAGTACTAAAATACACCCACACACATTTTTAGGCAGCACTAAAAGTAATTGATTTTCTCTTCCTAGGGAACCTGGTGACAGCAACAACATGTTCCACTGCTAAAGGTCTGACCTTTAATGACTGAGTGTTTAAACAGAAAATGTAACACCCACCTCAACCCCACAGGCCTCACACCTAGTAAACAAGTACTAAGGGGCCTTTCAAGTATGTAAACACATGCAACTTAAAGTAATTTGAGTTCTCTATAGGGCACATAAACCCACTGTAGAGGTCTTACCATGATTTTGTACTGGCCGGTGAGGTTAGGTGGCTCGCACAGCAGTTGAGACTCAGATATGGTGACAGAACAGGGGGTCTCTCCAATCAGAACTGTATAGTTAAGCTTTACACCTCCAGAGGCAGCAGGAACCAGGTTCTTACCCTGTTATACAAATAACACATGAATGTATATGCATATTCATGGGTTGCAAACCAGGGCACATTATATATGTTTGGATTGTAATGATATGAAATATCCCTCTCAGGTCAAGGGTCATGCCTGAGGATGGACATACCTTTAAAATGATAGGGGAACCTGGTTTCTGTTCCAATATGCCATTAGTGCTAAGCGGTTCGAAGAAAGGGTTAGGGTAGTACAGGAAATTAGTGTTGTTGTACACTAGAAGAGCCTGCACGTTATTGAAGATAAAGCCAAACTCATCCGCGTGCTTGACCGAGTCCAAACCAGGCCTGTACTCAGCCGTCAGAGAAGGAGCGAAACAGCTCATAGTAGTGGTGTTCAGAACTTTACACACCTGGAAAAGAGAGCAGAGAGAGAAATTAGATTTATTTTCATCAGCATTTTTCAGAGAGTAATTCTTATTCATTGTTTCCATCTCACTTCAGTTATTTCCCATTAAGAATCCTTTGATACCATCTGTTTTCAAGTGTGTTTTACCTAACTGAAAAGACCACAGATGCGCTTCCTTTTGTTAGACAACAACAGTGCTGGAGAACAAAGGGAAGAATAATTTTTATCTTCAAAAGTGAGAAAAAATGTAAAGTGTAATAACACATTCTGATTGAATCTATCCATATCAAAGATTACTGTGAGACTCACAAACAACTATTATATAAATATATACACATTCAGCAAGACTGTGGCTCAGTTGGTTGAGCGGGTCGGACACTAATCGCAGGATTGGTGGTTTGAATCCTGGACCACATGACTCCACATGCCGAAGTGTCCTTGGGAAAGACACTGAACCCCAAGTTGCTCCCTAGCACCTTGCATGGCAGCTCTGCCGGCATTGGTGTATGAATGTGTGTGTGTCATTGTGTCACAATGTCAAGCGCTTTGAATACCGTTAAGGTTAAAAAGGTGCTATATAAGTGCAGACCATTTACCATTATTCTGTGACATTATTTTAATGATCATTAAGCATATTTGACCTCATATTCATATTATCGTAATGCTAAAATTACTGTAATGTGACAACAATATGAATATACTATTTATACTCTTAAGTATTTATATAACAAAAAATAAATGTATACACCATTGTAGTGTTTATTGTACTTTACACTGATTTGAGTAAAAAAAAAATTGTACTAGTAATTTTTTATTATAATACAATAAAAAAATACTATATTACAGTAACAAGAACCAGCATTAAAAACAATGGGAAATAAAAAATAAATAAAATAAAAAAATCAGTAAAATGTCTGGACACATTACACTAAAGTGCTTAATTGTCATGAACATTATATCCCAATGCAACAAATCTCAGTGGTCCTAAAAATAGGCATTTTCTTTATGTAAAATATAATTTCTTATTTTTTTTCTTTTGACTTGGGGGTGAAATGAGGCCTTGACATGTCTTTGTGAGATTTTTGGGAAATGTCACAAGCTGGATTCGAAACACTTAGCAACGGATCCAACATGATTATACTGATGCTAAATGCAAACAGCTGGTATTAACTCTAGTAAGATAATTAGCTAATAACACTTCCATACTTTAAGTACACAAAAACTGTGCCATACATCTGCACTGCATAAATCTCAGCAGTCACACTTGACAGACACACTCACTTCTATGTGCACAGCAACAGAGCAGTGCTGAAGCTCGAACAACAAAATTGATTGCTGTGAAACTCTGACTGCGCCTCGAGGTTTTCATCTCATTTCTTTCTTCTCCGCAACTCTCAGGGGAGAAACTTAATTAGAGCTAAATATCTTCAAAGCACGGCAGGACCGGCAAGCACCACACCTCCTACTCGCATCTTGCCTCCTCGAGTCAGAGCTGCAATCGATACTAACTCATTTTGACCACACAAACTTGATTTAGTTGAGATTGAGGGTGCATCTCATTCCACAGCATTTGGTTCCTCATTCCTCTGCTGTTACACTTCACTTGGCCCTTGAGGAGTGTATAATAAGTTATATTCTTACTTGGCATCCTGAGACCACAATGGTTTTCTTGTCAGTGATTAACTGGTATTGGCTTTTACTTGCTTGTTGGGTTGGTATCATTGCTAGTGAACAGAATAGGGCTATTCCAAAAAAAAAGTTTTTGTCCTCAAGGCTAAATTCTCAGAATTTACTGAGGGTCAGAAAAAGAAAAAAAATTATTGAGGCACAAAAACTAGCAAAACGTAGCCACTATTTTCAATTTTTATGATTCAGTGGGAGTTTTGTTCCTTTGAAGGTATCTTTTGAATGGGATTTCCAGGATACTTTCAAGAATGTGTTTAAAGAATGGCCCCTTATGGTACACTTACACCGATCAGCCACAACGTTAAAACAATCTGTTTAATATTGTGTTTGTCCCATTTGTGCCACAAAACAGTGCCAACCCGCATCTCAGAATAGCATTCAGAGATGCTATTCTTCTCACCGCAATTGTACAAGAGCAGTTATCTGAGTTACCGTAGACTTTGTCAGTTCAAACCAGTCTGGCCATTCTCTGTTGACTTCTCTCATCAACAAGGCATTTCCGTCTGCAGAACTGCCCCTCACTGGATGATTTTTGTTTGTGGCACCATTCTGAATAAATTCTAGGGACTGTTGTGCGTGAAAATCCCAGGAGATCAGCAGTTACAGAAATACTCAAACCAGCCTGTCTGGCACCAGAATCTAAATCAAAATTGTCCCCATTCTGATGGTTGATGTGAACAATAACTGCAGCTTCTGACCCGTATCTTCATGATTTTATGCACTGCACTGCTGTCACAAGATTGGCTGATTAGATAATCGCAAGGATGAATGTTGGTGCCAGATGGGCTGTTGTGAGTATTTCTGTAACTTCCTGGGCTTTTCACACACAAAAGTCTCTAGAATTTACTCCGTATGGTGCCAAAAACCAAAAACACATAGTGAGCTGCAGTCCTGCCGATGGAAACACCTTGTTGATGAAAGAGGTCAACAGAGAATGGCCAGACTGGTTTGAACTGACAAAGTCTATGGTAACTCAGATAACCAATCTGTACAATTATGGTGAGAAGAATAGCATCTCTGAATGCTATTCTGAGATGCGGTCGGCACTGTTTTGGCAGCTCAAGGGGGACCTACACAATATTAGGCAGGTGGTTTTAATGTTGTGGTTGATCAGTGTATTACAGGAACAGTCCCTGTGGATTAACCTAGGGATAACATGTCTTGCTTGGGACTCAAACCAGCAACCTTCCAGTTACAAGGCATGAGTTTCATCCACTAAACCAGATAACCTCAAAATATCAGTCATCTAGTAGGACTAACCCACTGCTCTTCCTTGAACTTGAGGAGAAGGTTTTAAAATCATATATATAAAAAACACAACTTTCATGGCAGCTGACTGAACAGCATGTAGGTTTGAATTACATTTGACGTTGCCTCCGTGGGCTCAGATCGTCTCTGTTGTATTGAGGCACTTTACATTACGCCCTATGTTTTCATGAAAACAGAAGCACTTTGGCAGCAGATCTAGTTAAAAATAAATGGGATTCAATAACTCTAAAGTCACACTGTCATCAAAACCTGTAATCCCATTACACACTCTGTAGCACTATATGTGAGGTAACTGAGAAAATGCACATCTACTCAAATCGGGAATTTTTGAAAACTCTCATTGCAAAGCTGAACGGTAAAGAACTAAGAAAAAGTAAAAATGTTGGTGTCAACTGAGTATGGAAACCACAAGGCTGCAGGTTCAAGGCCCACAAGGCATAATCTGTGAACTACAAAGGGTATTCATCATTGCACTCTTGAGCAAGACACGTAAACCAGCTTGCTTCAGGGTTATTGTACACTGAAAAAAAATTGCTTTGAAATTACACAATTTAATCATGTACATCGATTCCACATGAATCAATTAAGTTACATCAACATATTTTATCCTCTTGGTTAAGATTAATTCTTTATCAGAAAACATAATTTGTTCACATAATTTCAACAAAAATGGAATAAAGTTATTTTCAAATGACCCAAATTAGTACCCTCAAAGTGATTTTATGTGTCCCGAACATGTTAATTTCTTCAGTTTTACATAATAGATTTGTGTCACATCACTGATTTGTGTTATAATGTTTTATAAAGCAAAAGCATACATTAGCATGATAAATGCTAAGTAGTATGCTACTTGAGTATAGTAACCTACAGTATGGCATTTGTGTACCTGTCCTCAACCTAAGCACAAGCTTCTCTCTTCCCCATAATTATAACCCAGCATATCAGAATTGATTCTAAATCCCCCAAAAACAACATTATAAACTATTAAGTCTTCCCCTTTTCTTATTTTGCTCAGAAATTAATACATAAACAATTTCAAAATGTTACTCTTTGGATCAAGTCCCATGCAAAGCATGCTGGGAACGACATATCCCCTTGTCCATGTTTTTGACTTGATTTGATTTTTGACTTGATTTGATTTGACCAGACTTGATTTGTTCACATTTACCCTAAGCGGAGTGCACATTTGAGAGAATTTACATTTAAAACACAAAAGCAAAGAAAACAAGTTTAGAACAGAAACCCAATTTTGTTGTGTAGATAATATGATTTAGTAAATTGGACCACCAGCGTTTTCCCGTTATTTTTTTCAGTATACCTGTAATAAGTGTACAAAAATTAACTAAGGATAAAAGTGCCTGCTAAATGACTACTAACTACAGTTATGACAAAGAACTACTTTTCTCCATATCTATTAAGTTCCTGAGTCACCCCAATCTTTGTGTTAACAGCCTGTATTCTAACAATTACGCTACAACCAACACCTCAAAATAACATGTAGATACCAAGTTTTTCATGACACTCACTTGTTAAGCAGGACATGATAAAGGTCTAATGTGTTTGAACTGCATTTGTGTTTTTCTGTCCTTCCATGGCATTGCCATATCAGAGACAGATGCTGTGGACACAATCAGCCTGGCACAGCATACAACAGCCTCGTGCTGGCTCTTCACACCATCTGTTTAAAACTGGCTGGACGCACACTGGCTGTTGACACATTTTGTCTTGCTGTAACAGTTTGTTTCTTCACTCTGGTCCACAACAAGCTATCTGTTTCCCAGGCACACAAATCATGTAGCTTTCCACATGGCTGGAATTTAATTAGCAGGGTTTTCTATATTTGAAATACACTGGGTGTAAGTATGCAGATACTGAGTGGGACAAAACCGAATACATGTAAAAGAAAGACTTATGTTTTTTTTTTTTGCATAGCAGAACTTAAGGGCCTACATCAGACTAATAGATTTAGAGTATCTCAACTGTCCTTCTATGGCCAGGTTGCAGTAGCTGCAAGTATTTGGATTGGAAAAATAATTGGAATCCTTTCTGTTTTTCGGTCTATTTGAAATAATTGGATTCAGGTTCTTCCACAAACTGACACATGACTCAGCACAAAACATAGTCCTCCCCGACTGGAACAAATGGGAATGCAAAAATATTAGTCATGGTCTCCCATTAACCTGCTATAGTTTACTTCCACATTCGAAATCCAGGAAAGTAAAAAGGGTCTATCAGAATACTGAGGGTGCTTAAACACTACAGAACGCTCTTCTGATGGAACGTTTGATGGATACGGATGTGTAAGATCCATTTTAGGTTGTGGTAAAGGCAGGCCAGTTTTAAATCTAGCAAGAATACAGCAAATTTGATTTACAAAGGCACGTCTGGATGCGAATTTCTGAAACATAGAATGGCAAAGAAGACTAATTTCTTGGAAAGAAATACCAGATTGGACAAATCCGTATTGGTCTGAGTAACTATAACCCAACACTGACCCTACCCGTAAACCTAATTCTAACCAACCAGGTAGCACTTTCCTCATAAATATACATTTATATGAGTAAAAGTCTTTCACTGCCATCTTACATTTCGGACATATGCCGCCAGCGCCCACCTAATATTCTGTAATTCTCAGAGTTGTTGCAGAAAAAAAACAAACAAACACATTTCTCAACTTTTACTTGCATTACAGGGCATCACTTTGCATTTTTTCCCAACGTCCTTGCAATGCACCAACCCCACTGAAATCAATGGATTCACAGAGTTTTCTGATGTAGCATAAACTCTAGTGTGTAAGCGCTCAAAAACGTCCTACTGTAATGAAGTAGCACTGCATAAAAAATGTATTCATAAGGGTTTGAAGCAACATAAATGTGAGTAAATAATGACATATTTTGAGGTAAACTATCCCTTTAAGTATACACTGCCTTCACTACCAGCTCTGAATGCCCTTTGTTGTTTTACATACATGCACATAAAACTGGATATCAGGAAAATATCAGCCAGAAAATGAGGTAGATGTAAATTAGAATGAATGTAGAACTCCTATTAGTATCAGCTTGATTGTAGAAAAATGCCTGTGGCTCTTTGTTAAATGCATGCGCTAGAATACTTTTATCATCTATGGTTCATGTTCTTCATGTTGGTTTTGCGAGTAGGCTCTTATCTGTCGTAAAAGGGGAGGCCTTTGACACTGATTGGTGGGAGCATCTGATCACTTCGTTTCAGAAGAAAACTACAGTGCTTATGTCATAGGCTCAGACAGCTTCATGAATCTGTCTTTTTTATATGAAATCTTACTTTTTTCTTCTTCTCAAGAGAAGACAAAGGTAGAAAAACTAATCTTTTAGCTATAATCAGGAAAATGATTAATGTCTCAATTGCAGGCTGGTGACAGGTACAGCAGGATGCACAAAGGCAATTGTCTGCCGTGTGCTCGGCTTCTGAGAACCCCGCCAGGTAAAGGGAGGGGAGGAATGGAGGGAGAGAAGCAATTTGGAGAGGAGGTAGATGACAGTTTGAAGGTTGCCTTGACAGGTGCTCCCCTCTGATTGCCAGACCTGTTTGTTCCCTAAACCCCCTTAAAAATACTGAGAAGGGGGGATGAAGAGATACATAACATAACCTCAGTACATAAAGGAACGGTTCATGCCAAAATGAAAATTCTGTAATAATTTACTCACCATCATGTTGTTCCAAATGATAGAAATGGTAAATTTTTGAAGAATATCCTGGCAACTCTTTAGATACAATGAAAGTGAATAAGAACTGGGACTGTCAAGCTTCAAAAAGCACCATAAAAGTATCATTAAAGTGTCCATATGACTTTTTCACTACATTCCAAGTTTTCTGAAGCCATATGATACCAACCAAAGTTTAAGTAATTATTCACTGATGTTATTCACCTCCAGTGAGCTGTTAAATGCTGCAACTGGATCATTGAGTCAGTAAGTTGAACTTGAGAAAAGGTCCAATTCGTAAACAAATCATTTAGACTGGTTTTGTGAATTCCTTCACAAATTGGACATTGCTATGGCTTTTTTACTTGGAATACAGTGCAAAAGTTATATGGACTACTTTTATGATAATTTCATATTGTTGTGTTGTCATTTTGGAGCTTAACTGCTTTATTCACTTTAATTATATGAAAAAGAGAAGCCAAGATTTTCTTCAAAAACTTACCTCTTGTGTTCCACAGAATAATAAAGTCATATGGGTTCAGAAGGCATGAGGGTGAGTAAATACAGAAATAATTTTCATTTCTGGGTGAACTTTTCTTTTAATAAAAATTCAGCCCATTCACTTTCATGCTGGAATCAAAGCCGAATCGAGTCTTTGGTGATCATTTTGATGAGGAGAAGAGAGACTTCAGTTAAAAGAAGGAATTAAACCTTTCTCTCTGTGTGTGTCTTTCTTTCTTTGTTGTAAAGAGTAAAAAAAGAGAAAGAGAGAGCACTAGTACCTGACACATCAGACATAGTGCCCACACATCATATTTCAGTAGTCTGTCTAAAGAACTCTAAGAGCTCTGGGCTCCATGAAGCATGGAGAAATGCAGGGCTTCTGTCACTCCTCATTGCGCAATTGGTGTCTCTTTTACTAAAAGTGACTTTCAGGAGAACAACCCGCACATGGTGGCGTAGAGACAAGAGTGGTGGTGGCGTAGTGGGCTCCAGCACATAACTGGTAATCAGAAAGTCGCTTGTGTCCTTGAGCAAGGCACTTAACTCCAGGTTGCTCCGGGGGGATTGTCCCTGTAAGTCGCTTTGGATAAAAGCGTCTGCCAAATGCATAAATGTAAATATACATACACTGGTGGACAAAAGTTTGGAATAATGTCAGATTTTGCTGTTTCGGGAGGAAATTAGTAATTTAATCCACCAAAGTGGAATTCATCTGATCACAAAGTGTAGTCAGGACATTACTGATGTAAAAAACAGCACCATCACTATTTGAAAAAAGTCATTTTTGATCAAATGACAGGCCCCATTTCCAGCAATCATCACTCCAACACCTTATCCTTGAGTAATCATGCTAAATTGCTAATTTGGTACAAGAAAATCACTTGCCATTATATCAAACACAGTTGAAAACTATTTGGTTTGTTAAAAGAAGCTTAACATTGTCTTTGTGTTTGTTTTTGAGTTGCCACAGTATGCAATAGACTGGCATGACTTACAGTCAATATTAGGTCAAAAATGCCAAAAAGAATCAGCTTTCTCTAGAAACTCATCAGTCAATCATTGTTTTGAGGAATGAAGGATACACAATGCTTGAAAGGACAACTGGCTCTAACAAGAACAGAAAAGAGATGTGGAAGGACAGATGTACAACTAAACAAGAGGATAAGTACATCAGAGTCTCTAGTTTGAGAAATATATGCCTCACATGTCCTCAGCTGACAGCTTCAGTGAATTCTACCCCAGTTTCATGTACAACAGTAAAGAGAATACTCAGGGGTGCAGGCCTTATGGGAGGAATTGCAAAGAAATGCCCCTTTTGAAACAGATAATTGGAAAAGAGTGTTATGGATCTTAAACCATTGAGCATTTGTGGGATCAGCTAGACTATAAAGTGTGTGTGAAGTATACTTATTAGAGTACTTCTTCACTTATTAGAATTCAACAGGCTCTGTTTACTGCTGTAAGTTTAAGTGTTTGTTCTTACGAATAAAAAAAAATATAAAAAATTCTTTAACTTGACACGGCATCTAAAAAGACACTGAAATATAGTGAGAAGCAATAAGAGCATTTATATCTCTTCAAAGCATTATTACACAGTTTAGTCTCCCTTCTGTTACAGTAGAATGTCACTGGGCATCCCATCCTCCAGTCTGACAAAGGCCTAGCAAAATAAATCCTCTACTATTAATTAAACTTGGACCCCTGGAGTGGAAAGCAAATTGAATTTGCACCGATTCTTCAGGCTTCTACCTTCTCATTTCAGGATCTCCTTATGCTGATCAAACCTTTCTGTCAGCAGTTCATCTTACTTTGAAACCCATTAACCAATACAAACCACATTAACTGGCCACTATTCACAAAACATTAAGTAACAGTGTTGGGGAGTAATTAACTAAAAGTAGTAATGCTACTTACTTAATAACATTTATCAGTTGCGTAACAGTCGCTTTTGAAAACAGAGCAGCTTTTACAGTAACAAGCAACATTTTCCAATGAATGACAGTTTAGTGTGACAAAAGGGTACATAGTTTGTATATCATTGTGAAATAAATTGTAAAATAAATTGATAATCAAAGAAACTAGTCTAAAACAGCCCCTCTCTCTCATTTGGAAAGTCAGATTCATTTTAGTCAGTTGGTTCTTTCAAACGGTTCATTTAAATTGAATAGAAATGCATAAATAATTAAAAAGCACTGATTTATTTTCGTCCCTGCAGACACCAGTGTGGTATTTGGTATTGGTCTTCTTTTATGCAGCAATATACAAAATAATAAATATAATAATGTTTTTAATATTTAATAATATAAGTCAAAATAACATAATTTTGTCAAATCCTTTGTTTTCATCTATGTTTAGTAACTTTAATGGTTTTGAGTTTAAATGCTGTTTTATGCTTGTCACCCTTATTGAGATCCTAATAGTTTTTGTGCCAGATACTGTAAATACTTCTCTGATTGATAAATACAATTTAAATTAAATAAATCATATTATATTTTAGAACATATTGCTCCCTATTAAATAGCTTTGAAGAGGTTTTTATTAATATAGCTTGTAGTGTAGCTAACTATTTCCCAAAAACTGTTCGAAAACAGCCTCAGATGATATCGCTCAGAATACTACACAAACGGCCAACAAAATCCAGTTTGGCAAAGGTGGCAGCAGCTATGAAAAATGCTCAAATTAAATGCTTCATACACACCAATTTACACGCTCTGAATTATTCAGTGGTGTACTTAGTAGAAATTACAGATACACAGCTTGAAAAGAGGTCATGCATGGGCTTGTAGGTAGAAGATATATGAGATTTCTGGAGCTACGTTGGTGAGTCACAGCTGATCTAGCCTCCATGGGTCAACAGAAAGGACTGAAATTAGTCTAATGCATCCCCAAAAAAATCAGAGAGCCGATTGTGCCATCCTTTCTCTTTTGAAAGTCACTGATAATTAACTGAAACCTGCAGACAAAGCATGCCACTTCCCAAGGTCGTGCATCTCTGAGGTCGAACTGATACGATTTAGTTTCATCGCGTTGACTCTCGTGAGATATCAGCTCTCTCAAGAGAGAGCCATTATCCCAAAAGCCCTAAGCTCAGGTAACTAAGGTCATTTCAAAAAGAGAGGGCAGATAATTTAGGAAACACTGATAACAGAGATAAATAAATAAATAAATCGTGTTTTCAGCTACTCACGTTTACGGATTCCCGTCCACCATACTTGATCCTTATCCTCGGCTCCTGTATGACATCCAAGTTCGTCCCGGTCACCACGAGAGGCGTGTGTCCGCTGAAAAACACATGAAAGGGTTGAATTCAATGTGAATGGAATCCAGTCATTTTGCCCTATAAAGGCAAAATGTGTTGTTGTTTTTTTTGCAGTTATTGCAATTTTAACACTCTGTCTGTCACATGTCAGATCATAGTCTTGGAGACCTGATTTCGTTCATACCTCAATTTCGACAAAATGCTTAGTTACTGCAGTCTGAAAACGTTGTTTTAGCACCCAATTCACAATAGGAATTATGCAAATCAGGCATCAGTGCAAACAAGCCCAAAAATCTGAGCAAAACACAATTTGCATGGGGTAATTCCTTACCTTTGCAGGCCTATTCAAAGTGATAGGTTATGGAGGATGCAGCAGTTTTTTGTTGTTGTTTTTTAAAGTAGAAAGGGTGTTCAACTACACAATATGTCTATTAAATTAGGAATAATTTATATGAATATCTAGTGCTACTATGATTGCTAGGAAATTAACAAAAACATTTTACCACCTGCTTTCCATGCACTAAGGTGTCCCAGGATGTTTACATGTTCAATGTAAAAAAAACTTTTAAACTTTTATGCGAAAGTAACAACTCAAATCAGAACTGCCCTAAAAGTGTGCTCCTTTGAGAAACATTGATTAGAAGATAATACACTTTGAAGAAGGGAGTGATTACAGATGCTTTTAACTAGCTTCAGTAGATTTAATCAATTGTACTAGACTCATCTTTGCAAACAATAAAGGAACATAAGCAGCAGTGATCCTGCTTAGCTTTCTGGAAATGTCCGCAGCTTAATAGCATACAACAAAAGCACTGAGCGTCTGGGAGTGGAATGGGTGAGGAACTCTCCCTCTAGGTGTTTCACTTGTTTACTGTTGAGCACTTAATTAGCCCAGTGCAGCTTGTACGTGTGTTCTGTTCAATGTGGGCAACTGGCACATCTGCTACAGCCCCATTCTGCCTGCTATTGCTGCCCTGGCATGGGGCATTTGAGTGAGTGGGCAGGTTATTAGGTTATTTTCATTATCTTTGTGCATTCCAGTGTATACCATGTGGCTCTAATCTGTTGTTGAAGATGTAAATTCCCATTAAATAGATAAAGTGACCACGGATTAAACAACATAATTTACCTATATTGAAGAGAGGATGAGTAAAATGAACATTGATGGTAAAGCAGTATGCAGTGGTGGAGGGGGGTGTTATAAAATGTATCTACCGATGCTTAAGCTTGGGTGGTAGTTGTTGTTATGCTAAGTTTCATTATTATTATATATATATATATATATATATATATATATATATATATATATATATATATATATATATATATATATATAATAATGAAACCCTTAAAATATAATGCTACTATATTATACATATTAAAACTGGCAGTTCCAGTCCTGAACGCTGAATGGTGAATACACTGCTCCAGCCATGCTAAAATCCATTACATCCATAGTTGCAATGGCGAAACACCTGTTCCACAGATCACTGTGCAGCACACGTAGCGAATTGCTATTTTTGTTGCATAGCAATGTTTTATTCTATTCAATGCTCTTTAAGGCAAGTCAGGTCAAGTCAACGTCCATGTTTGCAACACCTTTGGGAAACCTGTAGGATGCTTTTTTCAATGGATAGAAGAACAGCTCCAGTAGCACTTTATTTTACAGTAATGTTCTACATTTACGTACTATATAATTCCAACAACTATAGTAATTACTAGCTAATAACCCTAAACCCCTAACCTTAAACCATTTTAAGTACATAGTTACATAATACCGCTCAGTACTTTCTTGGATAAGTACACTGTTAGTATACTGGAAGTACACATACTGTAAAATAAAGTGCAACCACAGCTCCTATCTACTTACATGGGAAAAGATTGAAATCTTCAAAACAGTTGGTCAAGAATACAATCAAACAACATATTTTAAATCAACAATAAAATTTGACAACAATAGTATCAATAGTAACAATTATGCTTCTTAAGCTCAAATCACATAAAAAAATAAAATAAATTCCAGGCTGGTCCAGCTAATGCATATGCATGTGGATTGTATCATATATGGTCTTGAAGAAAACTGACAAGTGATGTCTCAATCAAAAAGGTGATTCTGAACTGTAAGGTAGTTCTTCCATTCCAGCAGCCGCCATATATAATGAAATATCCCATTCTTAAGTATACCAGTGACCCATCTCCTCCTATGCAGTATTAGTTTCTACTCTACTTTCTATCTATTATGATCACGGAGTGTCGTGCCTAACAACACACCAAACAATATTTACAATATAAAACAGCCGCTTGTCCGTAATGTCTAAAATATAATGACACATCTAACCCCCAGTTATAATAGCTGCTACACCCCTCCTAGAATAATAAGTCTAAATCTACTGTAAATCTAATGAAGCCTTCCAAACAAATGATAAACAATGTTTTTTGAATGGTAGTATAGATAATATTAAAGATGGTCTTAAAGAAATCACTCTAAAAATGAAAATGCTTTGGTCATTTACTCACCCTTATGCCAACCCAGATGTGAATGATTTTCTTCTGTAGAACACAAATGAAGATTTGTAGGTCCATACAATGCAAGTGAATGGGGACCAACATTTTGAAGCACCAACAAGCACATAAAGGCAGCCTAAAAGCAATCCATATGACTCCAGTGTTTTAATCCATATCTTTTGAAGTGATTCAATCAATTTTGGGTGAGAACAGACCAAAATGTAACTCCTTTTTATTATAAATCTTGACATAATCAGTCCTAGGCATGACCATGACTTCAAGTTCGATTACACTTCCTAGTGCTTGGCGTATGTGCAGAGCGGTATTATGTGTAATCCATCTTGAAATCACAATCGCTAAGGAACATGATCCATTTACATGTTGCTTGTAATGCATGCTGATGTCAAGATTTACTGTGAAAAAGCAGTTCATGTATATTTTTGTATGTTCTCACCCAAAACTGATTGGATCGCTTCAGAAGACACGGATTAAACCACTGAAATTATATGGATTATCTTTATGCTGCCATTATGTGCTTTCGGGAGCTTCATAATTTTGGACCCTTGCACTTGAATTGTATGGACCTGCAGAGCTGAAATATTCTTCTAAAAAATTTTGTTTGTGTTCTGCAGAAGAAAGATTATTATACACATCTGAGATGGTATGAGTGTGAGTAAATGATGAGAGAATTTTCATTTTTGGGAGAACTATCCCTTTAATATCAGCAGTTATGGTCATTACACTTAAAGGTCCAGTAACTGGATTTTCATTTTGGGAACTTCTGATTTTTCAAACAAATATGATGGAAACCCTATTATGCACCCCAGGTTAATTCCCTTTTATCTGATCTGGGGAGACTTTTATCCCTTGTATATTTTCTGTGCTGAGTCTTTATCTTAGCATCAAGTCTCCTTCTTTCTCTTTCATAATCGTTCACAGCATGTCCCTGCTTCCTCTCTGCTACTGTACAGTATATAATCCCGTGTAGCACTTTGGTGTAAATATGTTCAAGCATAATCAGTCAGTCCAATTCTGTATGGTGAAATACTTCAAAATTACTTCAGATGTACAAAAAATGCACAGCCTGCCTGAAGAAAAACATTACCATTATCATCTTGATAAAATGCACAATGACATGTACATCCTTTTATTTAAAAGATAAAAGGCTTATATGAACATATGTCAGCTGGTCCTTCATTTTCATGAATAGCACAACCACACACAGCCTTGAATGAAGTTGCTTCTTGCATTGAGTCAAATCAAATGGCCAAACATTACCTAGCGATGCTCCACTCTGGTTCGATGCGTTGAACAGCTGGGTCATCTATATACTCAAATGTCAGCCTCTCCCTGACCTGAGCACGATCCACGCTCACGCTGATCTGAACGGAACCAACGCCTGTTAGTGAAGGGGCTGAATAACAGACGATCTCTGTCATAATTCGTCTGTGGGCAAAGCAAACAGATACAAACCAGATATCAGATTCTGCCAATAGAGAACAAACTACATTAAGTCTTTACTTAATAACAGATGGCTAAACATATTTCAATTCTTCAGACACACTATATTTGTATGAAGCTTGTGGGCGGCTCTCTGCTCATTTTCAATAGCAGTCTTTTCTTACGGTTCTCTCTGAAAGTGCTACCTGTGCAAAGTGTGCATTAATCATTATCTGCAGCGTATTTCAGAGTATTAAGCCATTACTTATTTCACTCTCACACTTTGGAACACAAACAGGAATGTATCATCCTTTCACAGGATCACAGAGAAAAATAGAAATCGACAATTTGCCGATATTTAATTAAAGCAGTCGGCTCTTGCACCTTAAAGCAATCCAATTTCCCTTGATTTTAAATAGAGATCCTGGAGAGAGAGAGTAAGAGGAAAAGAAAAAGAGCAATAGGAAAATGGCTGGCAGGGGGTACACCATTTATGTGAGAGGAAGAATGCAGTATACCAGCAAAATAAGTGAGAGAGGAAGTAGAAAGAACTGAGTAGAAAAAGTGCAATCTAGAGAAACAAAAACGGTTTTAGAAAGCTAGAATACTGGAGGTCATTAAATTCTGATTGAATCAAAGGTGAAAACTGATAAGAAAATAAATAAACAAATAAAAAAGTTTAGTACTAACTAATATTTGTATATTACTCTACTATTTTACTTTACAATTACTTACCTTATTTCTGCAGTACATATACTGCAGTATGCAGATTTTCTGTATGTATGGATACCTGGATAACCTACAACTAAAAATGCAGTATGCTGTATCCCATAATGCACTCAACTTGACTTTCCATATCCATGTAACGAAAGCTTGGCAAGAAATATGAGCCACAACTTTTAAAAGCTCTTTCTTGACGCATCATTTGATCAGAGAGTTAAAGTTAAGACATTTTAACACAAAATCAGATTAAAAATGTAAAATAATTATTATTACAGAGATGATACCTGGAATAATAAGGCCATGTGACAAAAATTTAGCATACTGCTGTTTGAAATGTTTATAGCTGCATACTGCATTGTTTCACATACTATTTGTTTTAAATAGTAGGCAGTATACAATGTATACTGTGCAGTTTGCAATACGTAGTACACTAGTATTCCATTCTGAACAATGCCCATGTCAAAAGAACAGAAAACTCTCAATACCAATTATACTACATTGCGATTTAAACCAAAATAGATTAGTTAAATAATTGTCATATATGTACACTGTTGTTTAACATTCAAAACTATATTATTTTAAATATACTAAAATATATTTTTTATCATAATTCTTTTTTACATTTGTTACATCCCTGGGGACGAAATATTTGTTACTAGTGTTGTTATCTTTATTTTCATATGGCGTTGCACCTAGATGTGTTTGAGTTTCTTTGTGGTGTCTTTGTGCATGTGTTCTTTTCTGTTCCATCTGTGGCTCCTCCTACTCAGACCTACTGGTAGCTGATTGTCACCAGCTGGACCTCGTTACCATCGGAAGGCTACCTGCTTAAAAGTTCTGGGGCTGGTTGCACCAGCTATACCCAAGTTACAACTTAGCCTAGTTGTGGCATAAATGGGCACTAAGTCACAATTTACGCACTACTAAATATGTGATCATTGCACCATTAAATTAAGGTATGACGTAACCCTAAGTATAAACTTAATATTTACAGAAGCCTCTGATCAGGAGTAACGGATGGAATAAAAACGCAGACTCACTTAATGACTTCAATGATCTCATGTTTTGGTTGACTGGCTTCAGTCCTTTGACATATCATGGTGTTGAGATTTACACTCGTTTACATTTATGGGAGAAACATTATGTAAAAAACGTACTTCTTCAGCATGAAACCGATCTAATGGTGCATATGCTTATGTACGGTTTCAACAGATATGAAATAGATATTAAAATGAATAAATGTATATTTTTTCAGCCTATTGTATTAGTATTTATTTATTTATCATCCCTATTCATTTTAGATGACTGTTATTGAATATTGTCCTTTACAAAAGCTAAATATAGAAGCTGTAGGGAGGTGGGAGCACATCTGCTTGCCTTTCCACTGATTTCTCCTGTTTTTTGGACCAGTCAGGGAGTTAGTGTACATCTCTGTTGTTGATATCTTTTCTTTCTATAGTTTACTTAAGATCTTACTCCCGGACTAGGAAGAAGACTTTATGTTTGTTGTTTTAGCCTTTCCCCCTCCTGAAGTTTATTGCTTCCATTCAGAGTTGTTGTTTTTCTTTATATTGTACATCTTTGTAAATAAACCTACAATTTAAACTTTGTCGTTTGTGGTACTGGGTCAGAGGTCAGGCATTCGCTCAAAAAACAATTACATCTGTTACTCCTCCACGAGACCGTTGAAGGCGAGGACGTAACACATTTCCCATGTATTAACGTGCAAAACATTTATTTGCATATACTTATATAATTTGACTGAGCACTTTATTAGGAACACCTGTATACCTAATTATTACTGCGATTATCTGATCAGCCAATCATGTGGCATCAGTGAAATGTATAAAATCAATCAGATAAGGGACAGGAGCTTCAGTTCATGTTCACATCAACCATCAGAATGGGGAAACATTTTTATCTCAGTGATTTCGTGACATGATTGTTTGAGCTGGACGGGCTGGTTTGAGTATTTCTGTAACTGCTGATCTTCTGGGACTTTCACACACAATAGTCTCTAGAATTCATTACAAATATTATTTAATTAGTATATATACTGTATATATTGCATATATTATAATATTATATAATAATATACATGTATTTTTTTTTACTTCCATTTAAAAAAATTATATTTTCTTTCTTTAAGAAATTCTTAAAATCTACATATTCTGTACTTTGATTTTTAATCTTTAAAAATAGCAATCTTTCAAATAGTGGGGGCTCTGGTTTAAGCCAATTTTTTTGTGATAGTAGAGATTCTTACTCGTAAAACTCGCAAGTCTGGTTTCCGAAAAGCACAGTGACGCTGCTGCCTGCTCCAAGGTTTTCTCCCATGATGGTCACCTTAGTTCCCCCAGACTCTGGACCCCGACTGGGGGACAACCCAGTGACAGATGGCATCTGCAAGATAAAGACAGGAAGAGATAGACAAAGTGAGATGTACAAAACAAGTGTAAGACAGAGACTACATAGGCTTTAAGGAATTTTCCAAGTTCAATACAAGTTAAGATCAATCGACAGCATTTGTGGCATAATATTGATTACCATAAAAAGAATTTCGACACGTCCCTCCTTTTCATTTAAAAAGGCAAAAATCAAGGTTACAGTGAGGCACTTTTAACTTCAAGTGTGAATGTACACGTCAATATCAGCTGAAGGTAAATTGATTCTGAATCAGCCTATAATGCCTAGATGTGGCCGGCTGTTCCACAAAATAATGTTATATCTGTAAATAACAACTGTCCTTCATAAGTCTTTATGTCTTCAGCTCAGCTTGCAATAAAGAGCGAACACTACAAAGAAACGCCTTTTGTTCTCTTTATTTACTGCACATAGGGACTGAAAATAGCAGACGGCAAAAAACACAGAAATAGACAGCTCTGAGTCTTAAGAAAGCACATGAAATGGCTGGTGGCCAACTTCACACGTGCGCTGACTAAAAATGCATTAACACCAATTTCCAACTCGCCTCTGATTGATCTACAACTGGTGGGCCGCACGGGGATTCTGTGTTGTCCAACAACATTTGGCAGAGCATTTGAGATAACATGCTTTTTTATATTTGACTGCGATAGGAAAAGCATGTAGGTGGTAGAGGCCCATGGTGAAAATCGCACACTGATACACACAAATGCGTACAGGAAGTGGCTGCAGCACATACTGTATATAAACAGCTCTCTTAATTAGTAGAGTCTGTTCATTGTTGTGATATGGATAATTGTTTTCTATACTGTGTGTTTGTGTGTTACAGCAGACATTGATTATCTATTAACCCCAGGCCAACAATTGGGTGTGTGAGACAGGTGTGCTAGAGTTCCTACAGGTGCAAAACGACAACATGGCAGCCATCATGCCTTTGATTCAGTTAATGGCTTTTATTGTCTCCATGTTCAATGCATGCTCCCCGTGGTGCTTTGTGTTTGTAATCACTCATTATTTTAATAACCGAGAACAAGTTTTATTATGCTGACAAGAGCTTCAGTTCAAAATAGAGCAAGCAGGGATGGTTCTTTACCAATAATAATGACAAACACAGCGGCAATCTGTAAATTAGCTAGCTTTTATGGCATATCTAAAGTCTTTTTTCCACGATGAGTGCATTTGTTCAATAAACACACTTTTCTTTTAATCTCATGGCAAATCATGTGTAAACATTGCTATTAAATAATAATCAAAAACATAATTTAAGGATCTACTGAAAATGCATACAGAAAATACTATGTTAAAATGCCTAAATGTAGTGTTAGCCTTTAAAAGGCTTATTTATTGACCCTGTGGCTTTTTATGTTTCCAAATTTGCATGGAGAGACCCTTCTAAGACAATAACAGAGTGATCTCCTCATTTCATCAATAACTGAGTGAAACATTTTCCACATAAATGCCGGAAATAAGTAAAATCCTGCTACTTAACAGGAAATATTGTTCAAGTTTTGTGCTAAAATCTGTTACACTAACAAACAAGCACCAAAAATTATAAAGGCGCTACAGTACTATGTTTTTTGGGCTTGAGCCATTTTAATACCATGTAAATAACATTGTACATACACACTGTATGTTAATTATTCAGTACCATAAAACACATCAAAGCACCATGTATTATCATCTGATATCATCATTGTACCATTGTACTGCCACGTGACTTTTTTTAAAGGTTTGTTAATAGACATTTTTTAGGATCCATTATATGTGAACCTGGTGTGTAGGTCAAATGGAAGACTATGGCCCATTGAAAGATACAGACACTTGATGCGGTGCTGAAGAAAGCCTTGGTTGCTAAAGTGAAGCTATTTAGATAACTGAAGTATGTAGAGCTCTGAGTCATTTCCTGATTTGACATTTTGCTGTTGGAGCGGTTCTGGGAACAAAGCAACCTCAGCAAAGTTCACCTGTCCAAAGGCATAACATCACAGTGACCTGTGAGTTCTCTTCAATGGACCAGCTAAAGCCCAGTTTAATTATTGCATTATTCAGAGACAAAGCTTTAGATTTTACCACAAAGGAGTAGAGATGGGAAGAACGGGTCTGGAGCTCTGGCTTACACTCCCCAACGCACAAATGGACCGGGCCAGGTTTGCTGTCCACAGGAGCTGCATCCATCTCACACACAATCCTTAGAAAGAATAAAAATATAACATTCAGTCATTTACATTTAGAATCTTGCTGTGTGTGTGTCAGAACTGTGGTGCAAAAGGCAGCTCATTTGCTCATGACATATAAGAGCTGTTGGATTACGGAGACCTGGGTTAAAATATGGCAGATCACATTCCACTCCCACCTTCCTTTCTGCCTCTAACAAAAAGGCTAAAAAGCCAAAAAAAAATATATATATTGTGTTTGAGTGAAAGCCACCTGAATAACAGAAGTACCGTACAGTACAGTGTAATGAAGTAGATCCTACCTGAAATGATTGCCCTGACTAATAGTATGATATGGCGAAATCCTAAGAGTTGGCTTGTGCAAAAATGTACTTTTACTCCAACAAAGAAAAAAAAGTAGACATAACATATAACCATTAAATATAACTATTATGATTTTTCCTAATTCTAAACCAAACCTAAACCTGACTATAAAGTTTAACCCCATACCCAATCCCTTAATCAAATTTTTGTTATAAGAAAATCGGTAGTACTTTATTTTACAGTACTGTTCTACATTTACATACAATATAATTACAACAACTATAGTAATTACTGGGTACTAACCTAACCTTAACCCATATTAAGTACATGTAGTTACCTAATATTACTCAGTACTTTATTAGGTAAGTACACTGTAAGTATAGTGAAAGTACACGTACTGTAAAATAAATTGCAACTGAAAAATTACTGTTGTTTGCTACAGAAGAAAGAGAAACATCTGGGTTTGGAATAAACCCAAACTTAAACATAACCATAAAGACTAGGCCCTTACTAAACCTAAACATGAATTTAATAGGACAATAACTTTTGTGCAGCACAGAAGAAAGAAAAGAGCAGGGTTTGGAATGAGACGATGGAAGCGTATTACAGGTTACTGACACACATAAGTAATTTGTATTGCATAAATAAATATGGAATGAGTAACCAAAATATGTTCACAGATGTTTCCTTTCTTAAAATAAAGTGTTAGATAGCAGGCTAGATACAATTTGATGCCTGTTTTGTCTCAATTAAAAATTTTGCCAATGGCAGCTAAAAAGGAATCCATGAACGTTGTATTTCGCTGAGGTAACCCTCTAAAATGTACATAATGTATTTAAACCCCCAATGTCAACAATACCTAATCTTGCTAGATAACTCTGAAAATGATTCTATGCTCTATGAGCGGAAGTTTGTAAAAATCCTCCACAAAGGATCATAAATCATCTTTGGAAATGGACAGACCAGTCGACCATGTGACTCTGAAAAGCCACTTCTGATTGGCTCAGGACACCTTTGGGGTTCGGCCAATTTCAGTTCAAAACTTTTCTACCCAAGGAAGAACGTCCTCTTCTCTTCTGAACTCTTCAGCTCTCTTGCTTCTTCCAGAGCCTCCGTCCCATGTAGAGTCCAAGGAAAACTCAGGACACCAAAAGTCCTGAGGAAGCCTCTCACTCTCTGCTCTATGGTTCTCACACCCAATGGGAGTAGTGAGTCCTCCTTGCAAAAGGCCTCGCTTCATCCAGACAATAACTATCCACGATCATAACAGAGTCCAAGACATCGACGGAACCAATTTTCTACAAACGCCAAAGAACCAAGCAACACAAGGAAACACAACGCAAGTACATCTCCAGGCTTTTGCTCAAAATGCTGGTGTACTAGATGAACACTTTAGGTAATCCGATTGCAAATCGTTTTAGACTCAAAGAAGGATAAATGGTTCTTAAGGCATTGTCAACAGACTCCATAAAGTTCATTTTCACTGTAATGATAATTCTGTCACTTTTCTCACAAACCGGTTTTATGTTTCATGTGTTAGATTAGTTTATGTTTAGAATAGCAATATTTTGTCTGTATTCAAAGATAATTTGACTGTGGAATATTTTGATAAATAATCTCATCCCTGTTTTTAAAAGATTTTGCTTCAAAGCTGTACCTAAATATGTGTAATATTATTTTCAATAAGCCATGAGAATAATATTACCCCAATAAGTGAATTAATCATAATTCCCTTATTAAAGCTAATTCCTTACAATAGAAATTGTTAGCGTATACAACCAGACGTTGTATTACGATTTTAATGGTGGAGAATTTTATTCAGACAAATAATCCTGTTATTTGTCATTTATCTAATTTATAATGGTTGTCGAACACCATTATACATTTCCTTACATAATAATGTACAATAAGGACAGTTTAACTTAATTCCTAGCTCACACATACTGTTCCTACATATAATGGTGGTGGTACGCAGGCACTTTAACCCATTCCACTTTTCAGTGGTCACACTCAAATTGAAGCTTTTCAGCACAATACGAATCACATTTTAGAACACTTTGATCCGTGCAGCTCCTTATCTTTAGGTGGACTAGGCTGTCTTTTATCTCCCCCGACTCTCACTGTGAACATGGAAAAATAATTAGTCACAATTAATCTCAGGTGGATGTCCTTACAGCTTTCTCTCTCCCCAGACGAGCCTTTGACCACGCCCTTACCTCCACATACCCCCACTGCCCGACTCAGGCCTGGGGAATCATCCGACCGCCAGATACCAAAGGGTGATCCAGGCGTTGACATCCTTCATGCAATGGAGCAATTGGAGTGGGGCGTGGTCAGAACAGAGGGTAAATACTGATCCCAACAAATAGTAGCGGAGAGTGAGGACTGCCCACTTGATGGCCAAACACTCCTTTTCTATGGTGGTGTACTTTGTCTCTCTCATACTCTTTCAACTAATGTACAGCACCAGGCAGGTGTACAATCCCCCTCCACCACTTGGGACAGGACAGCAGTCAGTCCCCTGTCTGGTGCATCTGTCTGTAAAACAAAATGGAGAGAGAAATCAGGGGAATTCAGAAGCAGCCCACCACAAAGTGCAGCTTTAACCTGCGTGAAAGCTTGTTGGCATGGCTCCGTCCACTGGACCAGGTCTGGGGCTCCCTTTTTAGTGAGATCAGTCAACGGGCTGGTGACGTTGGAAAAATTAGGCACAAACCTTTGATAGTAGCCGGCCAGCCCCAGAAACTGTCTCACCTCCTTTTTGGTCTTGGGTCTCAAGCAGGTCACGATTGCGATGCGGTTTTATCAATCTGATGTCACACCTGCCCGTGACCCAAGTGGAACCCCAGATACCTTAACACCACCCGCCCAATTGCACACTTCTTCGGGATTGCTGTGAGCCCCG
This sequence comes from Xyrauchen texanus, assembly GCF_025860055.1. Taxonomy (NCBI): domain Eukaryota; kingdom Metazoa; phylum Chordata; class Actinopteri; order Cypriniformes; family Catostomidae; genus Xyrauchen; species Xyrauchen texanus. The sequence goes on along the minus strand of NC_068300.1, from coordinate 14,079,628 downwards.
CTCGTCGTAGCAACCTCAGAACCACCCTCAGATGTGATCATATAACAATTCATATGCAAAAACCCAGTGGAGCCTTGCGGCACTGCAAATAACAGGGGTTCGAGTCACTTATCCCAATTCCGAGCATCTTTATGCACAAACTTAAAAACTTATTAAATCGTTCGAACAAGCCCTTCATCTGAGGATGGTACATGCTTGTCCGAATACATTTAAAACCCAATATTTCAAACAGCTCGCGTAGTGTATGCGACATGAAATTAGTGCCCTAGTCAGTGAGGATTTATTTCGGAATCCCCACTCGGGAGATTATTCTGAAGTGTGCCTCCACAACACTACATGCTGAGATGTTGCTAAGAGGCACTGCTTCAGGGTATTGCATTGCGTAGTCCACCAAAACCAACACAAAGCGATGTCCACAAGCTAACTGTTCCAATGGCCCCATGAGGTCCAATACAACTCTGTCAAAAGTTACCTCGATCAACGGAAGAGAGCGTAATGGTGCTTTTGGAGTGGCCAGCGGATTCACAGGCTGACATTCGTGGCGTATCAGACACCACTGGCTAACATCCCCACGAATACCCGGCCAATAGAAACAGGCCATGAGATATCTTAGTGTTTTCCCCTTACCCAAGTGACCTCCCATCAGACTATGATGAGCCGGCTAGATCAACATTTCCTGATGGTCCTTGGTATTAGCAACAGGGTTGTATCTTGTTTTGTCTGAGCGTCCTGTTGTCACTCGATACAACTAATCCTGAGAATTGAGAAATATGGATATGTGAGTGCAATGTACGGCTGAAGGGGTTGACCATCAATTACTTTAACTTGGTCAAACGCGTGCTTAAGAGTCTCGTCTCATGTCTGCTCCATAGGGAAATACCCAGAGGGAATTTCCCAAAGGGCTTGGCTTCCCCTCCCTACGTCATCCTAACATGGAGCTGATATAGACTGCCCCAGCTCCGCCTCCCCCATCAGCACATTGCACACCCCAGACCGTACTACTGTATTACAGGACCCATCCAAACACAACCCAACACAAAAAGAACAATTTGGGAAAAGCTGGCAAATTAGTACCCAAAATTAATGGATGGGTGAGGTGGGAACTAACCACAGCCTCAATGTTATGCTTTTGACCCTGAAATAGAATTGTGATGATCACTGCAGGATAAAATCCCAGTGCACACACCTCACCTTCACCCGATTATATGTATCCAATTCTCCATTTTGGATCAAGCATTGATGAATGAAGGTTTGGTTACAACCTGAATCCATCAAGGCTTGGTATGTACCCCCCACCATTACAACGGGTATTTGGTATGTCCTGGCTCGATCGGGGGCAGCCTGTGGAGTGTCGGGGACCAATCAACTGGATAAACGTCCCCACCTCCATCACCAGGCACTGTTCCTGGGTATCAAGCTCCGCAATGCCCGACAGTCCTCTTCTTGGCCTTGTAGGAGCGCTGCTCAGGAAACGCAGTTGCTGCTCAGCCCGCAGATCCATGAGGGCCTGGTGTTGACTCTGGTGGATGCTGCCGAGGGATCGGAACACTTCCTCCAGTGGCGAAGACCACTTCAGAGCAGCGTACCTTCCTCCTTATCCCAGGTTTTGGCACCAGTGTAACAGATGTTTGTATTTGGATCAAAAGGAGGATGCGGGACATTGCGAGATCCAACTCAAAAGGGCTTTATTTCCTACATCTTCACAATCTATATTTATATTCCACTTTTCAGCAGTCACAATCAAATTGATACTTTTCAAAACAATACAAATCAAACTCAGGAACATTCTGCTCCATGCAGCTCTCTCTCGCTCTCTTTTGGTGGACTGTCTTTTATCTCCCCTGACTCTCACTGTGAACATGGAATCGATTAGTCACAATTCTACTCAGGTGGATTTCCTTACCGCTTTCTCTCTCCCCAGAGGGGGCTTGACCACGCCCTCACCCCCACAACAACACATGCTTGTGAGGTGACCAGTTTATGATTATTACTGCCAAACACTTTGTGTTCTGTCCCTGAGGGATCTTTTTGAGCCAGAAACTTGAGTGTTCCTCACAACAAAAGTCATGAAGCATCTATTTTTTGCACCTTTACCACAGAGAGGATGATAATATGTGACTCTTATCACCCCCTTAAAGCTGTCGAACATATAGGTCTATCATATCCCATGATCATGATTACAAAGAAAGTGACACTTCTAGAGTTACTCCACATTAGAAAACAAATGCATTAAAAGTCTCCTTCACTCCTGCTGAGTGATCAGTATGCGACTCTCTGTCTCTCCATCGATTTTCCCTTGATCTCAATGTAATTTTTGCTTTGAGTCCTTGATTGCTTTGGTGCACACATTCCATTAGCTGAATTCACAAGACCGCTCTACAGGAGCCAGTGATGTGTTGACATGCAACACTTTTAGAGCATCAAACCCATATGTTCTCTTAGGTTCTATGCTGTAAATACAGCCTCAAAAAACACAGCAGGCTGTTTGAACGCAGCCTGGAATCAGGCAAAGACACCCAGCACCAATCAATATAGGGTTATCATGCACTCTGATCAGGGAGTGGGTCGCTGTTACTACATCATACGGGCTGATCGTGTATCAGCTTTGCAGACGGATGATGAGATCAAATGACATAATAAAAACACAGAGCCCATTGACTGGCCCTGAAATGGAGCAAATATGAAACAGACATGAGAGTTCAAATATGAGTTAAAAGAGTGTGCGTGGAGGCGGGTACACTGAAATAGATGTCTGGTTGATACTGAGTTTTCGCATCATCATGGATGACTGTCAGAATGCATGCAGAGCCAATTGTGTGATAGTGGGCGTAATGTGGATTCCTGTGGTGAGTCTGACAGGTTCGGCAGACATCGCTTGCAGCTGTGCATGGGTACATTATGCCTTTTCAATCACACTGTGTGTGAGACTTTGATTTCTGTGGAAATTAAAGTTGGGATGCGGGTTTGGATGCTAAATTATTGTTGCTGCAAGGAGAACAGCTAAGTCAAGGGAGATAAGAGCCATGGCCTAGTGGTTAGCACATGTGCTCTGACATATTGAGCTGGGGTGCTCATGTGGGTGATGTGAGATTGATTCCAGATCATGCTATATCCTATTTCAGTCCTTACCTACCTATCATTCTCAGTCCTCTTTCACAGATCTATAAGAATTCTTAAAGGCCACGTCTGCACTAAAATAGTTTTGCACTAAAAAACTGCATTCAATTCCCTTTTCATCCACACTTGAACTGCATACTTTGGAAAACGATGATGCTAGGAAATTTAAAATGGAGTTTACACACAAAAATTGAGTTCTATGGTTTTAGTCCATATCTATTATCTTTGAAGCAATTTATATACTAGTGTGTATGCTCACATATTCCTAAAAGTTAACAAAGTAAGCATTTAGCAGATATACACATTAAAAATTAGCATTTTTTTCTCTTCAAGGAATACAGACCAAATATTTCAATGACTGCGCTACACATATTTTTACCAATAAATGCTCTCAAGAATGACAACGTTCCTCCCTCTAATACAACCTGCAAGTCGCAAAAAGCAAGTAGCAATTCATGGTTCATGGCTGTGACCAGTGTTGTGTGCATCCGATTACAAAATTATTAGTTACTATAATCGAATTACTTTTCAGTCAAAAAAAGTTATGTAACATATTACATTTTAAATACTTGTAATCAGATTACAGTAATTGACTTTCAGTGAAATTAATTACTTTTAAGTACATTACCTGCACTAAAGTAACATGTATAATACATTTAAAATATGAATTCATATGTACATCTGTTAGCGTTTCTGTGACAGCTGAAGGGTGAGGAGGAAATATAGACATTTTCCTAGGAAAAGTGATTTAGAAAGTAACTTAAAAGTAAATTAATTAGTAATGTGATTACTTTTTTTAGATTAAGTAATTAGTAATTTGTAGTGAATTACTTATTTTGAGTAACTTACCCAACACTGGCTGTGACATAACTAAAGCCTATTAGTTATTTAAAACAAGGGACAAGCCCTTTGAAACATCCATCTAAACTTTCTGTTTAAATATGAAAACATGTTAAAAAACTAAAAAAGTCTTCAAAAATCACAGGAAGCTTTAATGTTTACAAATTTGGCACAAAATGGCCCTATAAAACTGTTGAAACGCAGACGCATGGTTCTTTCTTGCTTTCGTCCCCCGACTGCTGGTTTGATGGGGTCCAATGGCGTATTCTCCATTTCCTTCTGACACCCCTCCAGTGGCATACAAATGAATCCACTCCCACTCGGCTCGGCTTCGTCCCGCTCGGATTAAACTGCTGTCAGAAGAGAGAGGGACTGACAAATCTCCCTCCTACAGCCGGCAGCACGCCGCGCATTTCAATTACTGCACGTTTTCACTCTCGCTCTCTGTTACTGCCTCAGCGGCAGAGAAAGAGGGACTGTGGAGACATACTCCACCTGAACACAGACACTTTGGGCTATTTATAACCCCTTAAAGAAACAGAGGCATAAATGTTTGAAGTCCAAACTTTCAGAATTCCTTCTAAAACAAGGTCAAGATGATTCTTATCTTACTTTGCCTGAAAGGGACATTTCACCCAAAAAAAAAAAATTCTGTGATATTTTACTCACCCTCATGCCATTTCAAACCCACATTACTTTTTCATTAAAGGAATACAAAAAGAGAGGTTTTAACAAATGTTCACACTGAGTTCTTCCATACAATGAAAATGGATGGGGATCAGGGGCTGTCAAGCTCCAAAATAGGCAAAAAAATAAAAAGACCATAAAAGTTATCCATGCACTATAATCTAAGTCTTCTGAAGCCATATGATATTCATAATCCACTGAATATATTGCTTGACAGCCATGATCACATCACATTCATTGTATGGACAAGAGCAGCTTGGACATTATCCTATTATTTTGTGTTAAACCAGAAGAAATAAAGTCATACAGGTTTTAAAGAAAGACAAATAAAAAAGCGGGATAAACACAGAGAGGTAATAGCAGAGAAAGCAAGAGACAGCTAAGGAAGAGTTTAGCTTTGATATTGTGTGTAGAATTAAAGGTGCTACATCCCTTCTGTCTTAAACCACATGTCTTTTTGTATCAAACGTTTGTTGCTCCCCATCCTTTCACTTTCAACTTAAAGATTTTTCCAGGTGAGATAATGTTCAGCAGTACATGTAACACTGCAGACAAACCAGTTTCTGCATGTCTAAACAAGAAAATGCATTGTGTTAGCAAGTAAATTATTCTGGGTAAACAAATGGTCACCCGCGATTACGAATCATTAGGTTTTTGCATTTCCTCAGGGGGTCCGATATGGTGAAATACTGATAAAATTCAGGCTTACGGATATTTGCCAAATTCTAAGATGGAGTAAATGACACAATTAAATGAGTAAAAATAAACATACGCTGAAGAAGGGAACCTGGTGCAGACAGAGACCAATTCTAGTCTGTTTGACTCAAATTCGGACTTATTTCTACTTCAGAAGAGCCTTGACCGCTGTTGACAACTAGTCTTTAAGATAAATGTGTGTTTATTTCCTTTGTTAAGATGCTTCTGTCAGATAAGACTATATGGCAGACTGAACAATGCAGATAAAAAGAGGGTCGAGATTAACACTCTCCAACAGCCAAAAACAGGTACTTTTTGGGAGTAACATTTCATTTAGATTTTGAGATTAATGCACATCTGTTTTCATTACATATACAGTATAGTAAGTTGTTTTATAGATTTCGATAAAAAAAAAACTCTACCAGCCACTGAGTGTCGTGGGCCACAACCAACCTTGCCTTTCATATTCAGGCCTGACTGGTCGGTTAATGCTTGTGATATCAAAGGCTTGTACCGTATATGGGATTGTACATCTTCCTGCTGTGCTTCAAAGCAATTTAGATTAAAAAAAAAACACGAAAAATCTTCCCAGTATGTGTAATTGTAGGCCATTATTATTTGCTGCTCATGCTATTGTGACAATTAAAGATAAGCTATTAGTCCCCCCCCATTTAAATCTCAGGCACACTTTCGCAGCATGAATAGTCCCTTACTGTTCAGCAATGATGTAGCCATTCTCTTGCGGGGTGCACTGGACACCTGCCACCTGCACATTGTTGACCATGTCGGAGAAGGACAGACCCAGGTTCACACCACGGATGGTCACTCGGGTGCCCCCTTCTGGTGGTCCGGCCACTGGTGTCACCTGAAATGAAAGAGGAACATGCTGATTAAATTAAATTAAACACAATGATTTGAAACTCCTTAGTTTACATACCAGGGACTGCATCAGAACAGAACTTTCATTTGTTTAAAGGTTTAGTTAACCCAAAAATGAAAATCCTCTCATGATTTACTTACTTGTAAGCCATCACAGATGTGTATGACTTTCCTTCTTCAACAGAACTGAAGTGAAGATTTTTATAAGAGCATTTCAGTTGTTTTTGTCCATGTACAGTAAATGGGTGCCATCAAGCTGCTGGCTGTTTGATGGTCCAAAAGACATATTTAGGCAGCATAAATGTAATCCACACGACTCCAGTCAATTAGTTAATGTCTTTAGAAGACAATGTCTATAGACAAACACAGTTGAAATGTACTTATAAAAATCTTCACTTCGGTTCTGCTGAAGAAGGAAAGTCATACACATCTGGGATGGCCTAAAGGTAAGTAAATCATGAGAGAACCCTTTAACCTGTTGGCCAACACCCCCCTTCCAACCCACCCGAAGTCCAATAAATGACATACTCAAACTAAAATGGTTGCATGAAGCCTTTGGACTACAAGTATAATTGTGGTCTATTTTGAGAGAGGACCCTTTAGGAGTTTTTTGTCCAGAAGTCAGAATTAATTAACGTATAATGCTAAATTAATGCTAAAATCATGTTTTAATAATAATTTGTGTTAATATTAACACTTTATATGTTTTCAGTATTAAGCAACAGTTTTGTAAAAGGAATAAGGCACTTGTGGCTGTGCTAATGTGATGCGGCATATCGTGCTCAACAATATCCTTTAGCTGTGACTATATTCAGCATATAGCACGGGCTCTTGTATCTTGTACCTAAATAACCAACGTTTGAACGTTTATTAACAGAAACACAAGATAAGAAACTTAAAACACAGACACAATGTATGAAGGCCAGTAGGTTTAAGCATAAATGACTAGTTTAAGGTTTCCAAAAGATCCTTTTTAAAAAGCTGTGCATTGATATTAGTCATATTAATTTTTCTACAGTCAAGTATGCGGCAGATATGCATGCTGTTGCCACAGGCAATAAATCTAACTCTAGGCCATTTTAGCCCTCAGTACGGTCCACCGTCTTATTAAAATAAAATATGGCAACTCAGCGTGACGTGGCACTCTGTGGCACTCTGTGGCACAATGCCTTCTGCGCTGTTAAAACCCAAGAGAAGCTCAGTCCTGGACCTTCTCCAAGTCAAAATATCACAGAGATAGGGGAATGGATAGAGCATTGAAAGACCAGAAGGCCACATAAACAGTATAGTCACTACATAAACAATCAATAAACCATTTGTGTGCAGTCATGTGGAAGTAAAACCAACAAGACCAGCGCTGCCCAGTTTAGTGGACATTAATTGGTTGGGATGTAAAGAAAGTGTGTCACTACAAAACCTTAGGAAGGGAATACATGAATCTTTTATTGCATCTTAGGCACGAAGGACCACAGAAGGAAACAAACAGAGATGGAAATAAATGAAGAATGCAAAACTAAATATATCCACTTTAGTCCACTGCAGCAACACTAAGAAAAAACAAACTAATCTGCTGAAATCACATGAAATGAGACCTGATCCAAGAGCACAATATTTTCAGAATGGTATAATACCTACTATTTTTGAAAAAAAGGCAATATGCATACCAGAGTTTCTGCTAAGACATTTCGGTGCAGGCCAATGTGTTTAGGAATGATAAAGTTCGCCGGACAAATTGGAAAAAAATCTGGTTTCGGTGTTTATTTTGTGCCGTAAAGGCGATGGACTGTGCATAATAATGAGATATAGGCTAATAATGAAACAATCAAGCCAAATGAACACTAAATGTTTGCTCATTTCAGCTGCTTTTTCATTTAACAAAAGACTGTCATGGAATTAACATCTAATTAAAAACAAATAAATAAATAAACATTCAACAATGGGGGGATTACAATGCACTGTGGTCGCGGATTAGGACTGTGCTAGCTATGGGAAAGTTTAAACCTCTGTGGCAGCGAAACGCTGTTATCATTGGCATTGAGTCACACCGTACACTTGTGCCATCAACTAAAGGGGTTGCTGACGCATTGTGTAAATATTTTCACCGGACATTGTGTTCGAAAATGTTTGAATTTGTTGGATTAGGACATTTTAATGGTCAAAAACTGATAAATACTGGCTATTGGAAACCCTAGTGCATACTGTGCACAGTGTGTGAATTTTCTTATTAAATACCAGGAAAGACCTAATATATTTCCCAAAACACAATGTAGCGTTTACCCATATTCTCATTAGTACAAACTTCGTTTACGTTCCGAATAGCATACAGCCATTCTGTTTTCTACGTAACTACTATTTCTGCAGCATGGAGTTTGTGTACAACATTTAAATTTTCCATATGCATTGATTAATCTGATTACCAACTACATTTGACAAAATGTAACATAATAAATTGTGTTTGAAGCATTTATGCATACAGTAGTGCATACTGTTTAACATACTATTTTCAATTTACATTGTATGGTGCACACTATGCATTAAGCAGTGTTGGGTAGATTACTTTTGCACTATTACACTAAAATTAATCTAAAATCGCAATCAGTAACGTAATCTTTAGATTACATTTTAAGTAATTTAATCTGATTACTTTTGGATTTGGATGTTTTGATGAAAATCAAATTTTAAAGGTATTAAAGCAGAAGTATGTGTTATGAACAGCATAAGGCAGCGAAGGCAGACGAGGAGACTGGATCTAAACGCAGGCTTACTTTATTTAACAAAATCAAAACAAACACAAAGGAAAACCCTCAATGGGGAAATAAACACAACACTGAGAATACGGGCAGGGAAAACACACCGGGCTAACAACGTTCAACGAAAGACAAGGACTGAACCAAAAACCAGGATATAAATACACAAGGACAGGATGATTACAAATGATACACAGGTGAGCACAATGAACAAAATGGCAGTGATGATGACAGGTGGATACTGGGAAGTGTAGTTCTTTTAAACAATAGACTAGTGAGACAGTGGAGCTAAACAAGGGACAAAAGTGAAAACTACGGAAAACAAAAAGGGACAAAAATGGAAACCAAAGGGGCAACGGTAAAACCAGACAAGGTAACCCTATCATAGCCCCCCTCTCTAAGGATTGGATCCTAAAAGAAAAAACACCAAAAGACAAAAAGTAAACCACAGAAAACAAAATGATGGCACCGGGGGCACAGAGGGCAGACAGGAAGTCCAATGGGGCACAGAGGGCAGGCAGGAAGTCCAAGGGGGCATAGAGGGCAGGCAGAAAGTCCAAGGGAAACAAAGGGCAAGGACAGGTTCAGGTGGTCTGGGAGCTGGCCACCGGGCAAGGATAGGTTCAGGAGGCCTGGGAGCTGGCCACAGGGCAAGGATAGGTTCAGGGGACCGGGGAGGAGGCCACTGGACTGGAACAGGGCCAGGGGGCCTGGGAAGAGGCCACAGGACAGGGGCCGGGTCAGGAGGCCTGGGAGGAGGCCACAGGACAGGGACTGGGTCAGGGGGCCCGGAAGGAGGCCACAGGACAGGGGCCGGGTCAGGAGGCCTGGGAGGAGGCCACAGGATAGGGGCCGGGTCAGGTGGCCTGGGAGGAGGCCACAGGTCAGGAACAGGGTCAGGGGCCCTGGAAGGAGGCCACAGGACAGGGGCCGGGTCAGGAGGCCTGGCAGGAGGCCACAGGACAGGGGCCGGGTCAGGAGGCCTGGGAGGAGGCCATAGGTCAGGAACAGGGTCAGGGGCCCTGGGAGGAGGCCACAGGACAGGGGCGGGTCAGGGAGGCCTGGGAGGAGGCCACAGGACAGGGGCCGGGTCAGGAGGCCTGGAAGGCTCTGAGGACGGAGCTGAGGAAGGCTCAGGAGACGGAACTGAGAAAGGCTCAGGAGGCGGAGCCGAGGAAGGCTCAGGAGGCAGAGCCGTAGGAGGCTCAGGAGGCTTTGGGGGCGGAGCTGTAGGAGGCTCTGGAGGCGGAGCCGTAGGAGGCTCAGGAGGCTCTGGGGGCAGAGCAGTAGGAGGCTCTGGAGGCGGAGCCGTAGGAGGCTCGGGAGGCGGAGCCGTGGGACGTTCTGGAGGCTCAGGAGGTGGAGCCGTAGGAGGCTCGGGAGGTTCTGGAGGCGGAGCTGAGGGAGGCTCAGGAGGCAGAGCCGTAGGACGCTCCAGAGGTGGAGTCCTAGAAGGCTCGGGAGTCTCTGGAAGCAGAGCCGTAGGAGGCTCGGGAGGCGGAGCCCCGGAAGGCTCGGGAGGCTTGAGAGGCGGAGCCCTGGAAGGCTCGAGAGGCTTGAGAGGCGGAGCCCTGGAAGGCTCGAGAGGCTTGAGGGGCGGAGCCCTGGAAGGCTCGAGAGGCGGAGTTCTGAAAGGCTCGAGAAGCTTGAGAGGCAGAGCCCTGGAAGGCTCGAGAGGCGGAGCCCTGAAAGGCTTGAGAGGCAGAGCCCTGGAAGGCTCGAGAGGCTTGAGAGGCGGAGCCCTGGAAAGCTTGAAAGGCGGAGCTCTGGAAAGCTCGGGAGGCTCGGAAGGCGGAGCTCTGGAAAGCTCGGAGGCGGAGCTCTGGAAAGCTTCGGAAGAGCGGAGATCTGGAAGCTCGGGGCGGAGCTCTGGAAGCTTCGAAGGCGGAGCTCTGGAAAGCTTCGGGTAACTTCGGGAGGCAGAGCTCTGGAAGCTTCGGAAGGCGGAGCTCTGGAAGCTTCGGAAGGCTCGGAAGGAGCTGACTCTTGGGCGAGGCACGACCACTGGCGCTAGCTTTTGGGCGGTCATAGCTACTGGCGCTGGCTCTTGGACGGTCATGGCTACTGGCACTGGGACGGACAAGACCACAGGCGCTGACTCAGGGACGGTCGAGGCTACAGGCGTTGGCTCACTGACGTCGGAGGCTACAGGCGCTGGCTCACTGACGTCGGAGGCTACAGGCGTTGGCTCACTGACGCCGGAGGCTACAGGCGCTGGCTCACTGACGCCGGAGGCTACAGGCGCTGGCTCACTGACATCTGAGATGACAGGCGCTGGCTCACTGACGTCGAAGGCTACAGGCGCTGGCTCACTGACGTCGGAGGCTACTGGCTCGCTGGCCGTGGCAAGCGTGGGCTCTGGCTCGCTGGCCGTGGCAGGCGTAGGCTCTGGCTCGCTGGCCGTGGCAGGCGTGGGCTCTGGCTCGCTGGCCGTGGCAGGCGGAGACTGGGGAGCAGAAGCCTTTCCTCTTCTCCTCCTCCGTCGGGCGGACGAAGCTGGCAACACTGGCTCGTTGGCCGTGGCAGGCACGGAAAGCCCAGAGGCGGAAACCGGGATCGAGAGAGGTGGTTCCCGGCGCGAGTTCTCCCAAGACTAAACTCACATATTCCCTCCATGTGAGGTCTCCGGAGTTCGGCAAATTCCCTCAGCTGGTATGTTGGTAGCCCGAGCTGGTAGATGGTCTTTAGGGATCGTCGTCGAAGCGGTGTGGGGGCAACAGCGGAAAAGAAGTGGGAGAACTCGCGGATGGTCAACTCCGTCTGGGTCAGTTCCATGAGGTAAGCTGCTAGATCCATTTGTGGTCTTTCGTTCTGTTATGAACAGAAGGCAGCGAAGGCAGACGAGGAGACTGGATCTAAAGGCAGGCTTACTTTATTTAACAAAATCAAAACAAACACAAAGGAAAACCCTCAATGGGGAAATAAACACAACACTGAGAATACGGGCAGGGAAAACACACCGGGCTAACAACGTTCAATGAAAGACAAGGACTGAACCAAAAACCAGGATATACACTCACCTAAAGGATTATTAGGAACACCTGTTCAATTTCTCATTAATGCAATTATCTAATCAACCAATCACATGGCAGTTGCTTCAATGCATTTAGGGGTGTGGTCCTGGTCAAGACAATCTCCTGAACTCCAAACTGAATGTCAGAATGGAAAAGAAAGGTGATTTAAGCAATTTTGAGCGTGGCATGGTTGTTGGTGCCAGACGGGCCGGTCTGAGTATTTCACAATCTGCTCAGTTACTGGGATTTTCACACACAACCATTTCTAGGGTTTACAAAGAATGGTGTGAAAAGGGAAAAACATCCAGTATGCGGCAGTCCTGTTGGCGAAAATGCCTTGTTGATGCTAGAGGTCAGAGGAGAATGGGCCGACTGATTCAAGCTGATAGAAGAGCAACTTTGCCTGAAATAACCACTCGTTACAACCGAGGTATGCAGCAAAGCATTTGTGAAGCCACAACACGCACAACCTTGAGGCGGATGGGCTACAACAGCAGAAGACCCCACCGGGTACCACTCATCTCCACTACAAATAGGAAAAAGAGGCTACAATTTGCAAGAGCTCACCAAAATTGGACAGTTGAAGACTGGAAAAATGTTGCCTGGTCTGATGCGTCTCGATTTCTGTTGAGACATTCAGATGGTAGAGTCAGAATTTGGCGTAATCAGAATGAGAACATGGATCCATCATGCCTTGTTACCACTGTGCAGGCTGGTGGTGGTGGTGTAATGGTGTGGGGATGTTTTCTTGGCACACTTTAGGCCCCTTAGTGCCAATTGGGCATCGTTTAAATGCCACGGCCTACCTGAGCATTGTTTCTGACCATGTCCATCCCTTTATGGCCACCATGTACCCATCCTCTGATGGCTACTTCCAGCAGGATAATGCACCATGTCACAAAGCTCAAATCATTTCAAATTGGTTTCTTGAACATGACAATGAGTTCACTGTACTAAAATGGCCCCCACAGTCACCAGATCTCAACCCAATAGAGCATCTTTGGGATGTGGTGGAACGGGAGCTTCGTGCCCTGGATGTGCATCCCACAAATCTCCATCAACTGCAAGATGCTATCCTATCAATATGGGCCAACATTTCTAAAGAATGCTTTCAGCACCTTGTTGAATCAATGCCACGTAGAATTAAGGCAGTTCTGAAGACGAAAGGGGGTCAAACACAGTATTAGTAGGGTGTTCCTAATAATCCTTTAGGTGAGTGTAAATACACAAGGACAGGATGATTACAAATGATACACAGGTGAGCACAATGAACAAAATGGCAGTGATGATGACAGGTGGATACTGGGAAGTGTAGTTCTTTTAAACAATAGACTAGTGAGACAGTGGAGCTAAACAAGGGACAAAAGTGAAAACTACGGAAAACAAAAGGGACAAAAATGGAAACCAAAGGGGCAACGGTAAAACCAGACAAGGTAACCCTAACAGTATGTAACTTCTGCGTAACTAGTGCAACCAAACGCTAAAACACTCTAACAGCTATCTGAATACACCCCGTCTGCTGTGGGTCAAACAAAGTGATAGTCCCGCCCCCAACTCACACCATTGGCCTGTGTTTGTATAGACGGTTCGCTCAAAACAAACAGAGAAATTTGTATATACAGGTGGCTAAAAGTTTAGAATAATGTACAGATTTTGCTCGAATGGAAAGAAATTGGTTCTTTTATTCACCAAAGTGGCATTCAACTGATCACAATGTATAGTCAGGACATTAATAATGTGAAAAATAACTATTATAATTTGAAAATAAAAATAAAACATTTTCAGAAATTCTCAAAGTACTTCAAAGAGTTCTCATCAAAAAATCCTTCACGTGCAGCAATGACAGCTTTGCAGATCTTTGGCATTCTAGCTGTCAGTTTGTCCAGATACTCAGGTTACATTTCACACCCACACTTCCTGCAGCACTTGCCATAGATGTGGCTGTCATGTCAGGCACTTCTCACGCACCATACACTCTAGCTGATCCCACAAAAGTTCAATGGGATTACGATCCATAACACTCTTTTCCAATTATCTGTTGTCCAATGTCTGTGTTTCTTTGCCCATTCAAACATTTTCATTTTGTTTTTCTGTTTCAAAAGTGGCTTTTTCTTTGCAATTCTTCCCATAAGGCCTTCACCCCTGAGTCTTCTCTTTTCTGTTGTCCATGAAACTGGTGTTGAGCAGGTAGAAATCACTGAAGCTGTCAGCTGAGGACAATGTGAGGCGTCTATTTCTCAAACAAGAGACTCTGATGTACTTATACACTTGTTTAGTTGAACATCTGGTCTTCCACATCTCTTTTCTGTCCTTGTTAGAGTTAGTTGTCCTTTGTTTTTGAAGACTGTGGTGTACACCTTTGTATGAAATCTTCAGTTTTTTGGCAATTTCAAGCATTGCTTCATTCCTCAAAACAATGATTGACCGACGAGTTTCTAGAGAAAGCTGATTCTTTTTTGCCATTTCTGACCTAACATTGAACTAAAGACATGCCAGTCTATTGCATACTGTGGCAACTCAAAAACAAAGACAATGTTAAGCTTAATTTAATGAACCAAATATTTTTCATCTGTGTTTGATATAATGGCAAGATATTTTCTAGAACCAAATTAGCAATTTAGCATGATTACTCAAGGATAAGGTGTTGTAGTGATGGCTGCTGGAAATGGGGCCTGTCGAGATTTGATCAAACTATACTTTGTGATCAGATGAATGCCACTTTGGTGAATTGAAGAACCAATTTCCTTCCGAAACAGCAAAATCTGACATTATTCCAAACTTTTGGAGAAAGGTTTTTGAGAAAATGAACCTATAAATGGCTTACTAATAGTTGACTCTGTATATTAAGCTTAGATATGAGAAAGTATTTTTACACAGAAAAAGTTACATTCTTCAACTTTAAGTATCAATTTACACTCCTTTTATTAAACATTAGTAAACATGAAATCAAAGGTAATGTAAGGTAATTATAAGGACACATTTTTTGATCAAGTACTGGCATACTGATTACATAAACAGTATGCCATTATTCCAACCTGAACAGACTACATTATGTCTCTTTACAGATGATTTGTATCCTCAAAGAAGAAATTTAAGTGGTGTTTCCCTGCTTAACTAAATAATAAAACAACTAAGTCTGTATTTCAGTGGCAATGCTTTCATATGTAGATTACATAGCTTGTCTTATAACAGTCTAAGTGTTAGATTTCTTCCTCACTCCAAGAATTGTGCTGCTTTGACTGGCCATTTTAGACATCAAATGGGCTTTATTCATACAGAGGATAAATATCTCCAGCATTGACTCAATACTTCAAAGTCTCATCCGCCCACTCAGAGCGGAAGGCACTGCCTTTTTTGACGCAGCCCATGGCCTTCTCATCCACACAGAGTCCTGCAATGTGTGGCTGCTGTTTCCAGACAAACATATGAGCACCACTGAAATTTCATCCTCATTAGGAAAGTGTCTGGGTTCCAGCCTGGACATAAGAATGCAGACCTTCATGCTTCTCACGGTTCAGATTTTTCGGCTTTGCTTTGAGTTATACTGACACAAACAGATACACTTAGACAGATACACACACACCCAAGGGCCAGTGTCATGTCTTGAGAGTGTCTCTGGGAAAGACAGGAAGTCTCTTCAATTCTTCATGCATGTCTTTCCTATTGCTGCTCTGACAGTCAAACTTGAAACGACATTTGCAACCATTTTTTTTCTTTCGTAATGTGATGTATTTGTGACAACAGGATATTAAATAAGGAAAATAAATATAGGGAGGGACTTTTTTATTTTATCCATCGTGACTTGATTGGATCATTGAGTGAATTGAGTATATAATAATACAAATATTATACACAAAGATGGGATATACTGTCATTGAAGATCTGTGTATTCAAAAACCCAGACATACTGAAAAATCTATTATTGTGTATTTATGTTTTCGTTTGTCAAAATATTAGTTACCTATGTTGTATCTAATTGGTTGCAAAACTTGAAGCAAAAACTCAAGAATGAATGGCCTAAATACACAAAAACACAAGAGCACTCACGCTTACAACACTGACATCAAGACAAACAATGTCCATACTGAAAATCATCAAGAATAAATTATATTTGCCTGATAGAACCTCATAACTACAAACACTAGAGTAGTGTGACACAGCTATTCCTAACAAAATCACATGTCTATTTACAGAAGGGCATTCAGTGAAACTCATTCAACCACAAACCTCAATTTGAAAACCCGATGCACCATTTTCAAGTCCCTCGTTTCTTTCTTTCGTCGCTTTTAACACTCTCTCACTTGGCCGAAGTTCAAAAACAAGCCCTTTTTTCTCATTTTTTCTTTTCAGTCTTTATCAGAGCCAACCACAGGGACATTTAAGAGCAAATAAAGCATTTAGTGTGCAGTTTATGCAGCAAGAAACAAGTCATGAGCAGGGTTTTATCAAGCCCATAAATTGCATCTCAGTGTGAATTTGGGACGTGCTGGAATCAGCTGAAAAGACTCCATTCCCGGCCACGGTAACAAATCACACCTTTTCCTCCTGCTGCTGCACACTTTCATTACAGCTCCTAAATTATACGCAGCAATTGAGTGCGTGAAAAGTCTCCAAGGACAGGAAATATATCCCCATTTAGACTTAAAACGTGCTGGTGTTAAGCATGTTAGCGTTTCTGCAATGCTTGGTAAGAGAGATAAATTCTATGATAGATTTTTTAAATTGCCTATGGTACAGAATGTCAGAATAGAGTTGTATGTCTTTTATGATAAGGACATTATCTTATTTACTTTTCTTAATGTGTCTCAGAGAATACAAATCTATATCTAAATGAATATATATAATTAACTAAACATATATCCATCCATCCATCCATCCATCCACTTTAAATATAGTATACTAGATTTAAATTATGTAGATAGATGGATCACATCAGTCTACACTCCATACCCCATAATGACAAAGCAAAAACTAGATTTTTGATAACTCTGCAAATTTATTAAAAAGAAAAAAAATGGAAATATCACATTAACATAAGCATTCAGATCCTTTGCTATGACACTTGAAATTTAGCTCAGGTGCATCCCATGACCCCTGGGATATCTTTGTCTAATAATGTCTCACAGCTGAAAATGCATATCAGAGCAAAAACTAAGCTGTGAGGTCAAAGGAACTGCCTGCAGAGCTCAGAGACAGGATTGTGTTGAGGCACAGATCTGGGGAAGGCTACAAAAAAAAATGTGTCTGCATTGAAGGTTCCCAAGAGCACAGTGACCTCCATAATTCTTAAATGAAAGGAGATTGGAACAACCAGGACTCTTCCTAGAGCCCGCCGCCCAGCCAAACTGCGCAATTGGGGGAGAAGGGCCTTGATAAGAGAGGTGACTAAGAGCCCGATGGTCACTCTGGTTTAGCTCCAGAGATCATGTGTGGAGATTGGAGAAACTTGCAGAATGACAACCATCACTGCAACACTCCACTGATATGGGCTTTATGGCAGAGTGACCAGATGGAAGCCTCTCCTCAGTGCAAGATACAAAAAAGCATCAAAATGACTCTCAAGACTGTGAGAAACAATATTCTCTGGTCTGAAGAGGTGAAGATTGAACTGTCTGGCCTCAATTCCAAGCATCATGCCTGGAGGAAACCAGGACCGCTCATCAACTGCGCAATACCATCAAATTGCAGCAATTTGAAAGTCTGTATATACAGTATACATCTTTGCATATTGTATACATGGGAGTATAAACAACATAATCATTAACTTCCAAGAAGTTTTCAAACACATTTGTCAAGGTAATATATCTATCCTTGAAAATGTGTTTGAAAATTTTGGGAAAATAATGATTAAGTTGTTTATATATTTATATACTTTTGAGTTGAAATGCGCCTTTTCATAAAAATGTCAAAATAAATATCAGATGTTTTTTAAAAATTCAGGCTCAGTCTTTATGGTCTAAAGGTATCCGCTCTGTTTTTATGTTTTTAAATATGAATCATATTTTAAAGCACAATTATTTCACTGCTTATATTTTTTTAAATAAATAACAATAAAAGATGATTCTGGACTTATCATGCAACATTTCTTTTTTCAGAAATTTCAGCTTTTAATGAGACTTTAACTTTTTTTAACTGTCTCTGGACACCACAAGCCATTTTTTACTTTAAGCCCCAGAAAAAAATAGCAATATGACTTTAAACTCAGAAATTGAAAATATGCTCATCATAGCAGTGGTGTATGCAAGTGAATGGTTTGTGTGAACTGCATTTTTTAATGTATTTTTTATTTACAATCTGTTTTATTTATTTTTTTATGATCTGTACAAAAAATGAGCGTCACTTCACTGACCTTTACGACACATGTCTATAATATGCACTTCACCCTCTGTTATTGTATTTTATGGTGAAATTATGTGAAAAGAATCCAAGATGTGATCATGAAACATGTTTTATAGATCGCTCACACAATGTCACAGACAAGCATTTTTTTCTACTTCAATAACTGAACTAGTAAAGGAAGTTTGGGCTCTGAAATTACATGCTTAATAGTAAAAAAAATTATTGCAGAGCTCTTTAATTCTATTCTTACTAGTAAGAATTCCAATTAGAGAGCTCTGCAAATAAACATATCTTTAATGATATTTTTTACTAGTAAAAATTCAATTAGTGAGCTCTCTAACTGATATTCTTACTAGCAAAAATTCAATTGAGAGATCTGTAATTGAAAATCTTACTAATACAAATTTTGTTAGAGAGCTCTTTAATAGGAATTCTTACTAGTAAAAATGAAATGATTACGAGTAACGCTGGGAACATTAAAAGATAATTTTAATGACACAACTGATCTAAAGAGAATGGTAAAGGGGGATGGTGGTTGAAAGATTCAAACGACCATGCAGATATAATCTTTTTTATCATATCATTTTAAATATTATTTTATAAATAAAATTATTACATGTATTTACATTCATATAGTTATACATATTATTGATAAAAATGTGTTTATAAAATATTTCTATTTATTTTCATGAAATAATTTTATCAAATACAAATGCATACATACTTTAATGTGATATATATGACAAGCACAATAACCAAAATAGTGAAATGTACATAAAACTTCATCATCTAAACTTAAAAAAGTTTTTTCCTGATCCAGAATCAGTTTAGCAGAGCATGAACCAACACCAATCTTTACGTGACTCAGTCACTAAGGAGCAGCTCAGAGATCATCTGAAGCAGAGAGCAATGTCTAGACCGTCTTCAAGTGCCTGGCTTTCTCCCGGATTCATTTGATGCCTCACCCTCGGCTTTCACTGAGGGCTTAAGCCACATTAATATTAATAAGCCTTTAGAGGAGGGATAGAGTGCTGCTTAATAGAAGTGTTAATCATTCATGACTGTCATTTTCTTGTAGGCAGATCTCGCTAATGTCTACGTCTTTGCACAAATCAGTTTACGGATGTTTTAGACCAAACCACGAAAACAACAACATAGCTAAATAAATACAAAACAAAAGGTACTCACGGAAACGATTGCTCTAGAGGAAATTCTCACATTTGTGTGGATTTGTGAGAGCGAAAGGGGAAAATTGAAATGAACAACATAAAGGGAATAGATTAAAAATGGATGAATTTAAAATATTCTTTCTAATTTTCTTTTTTTGGTTCGATCTTTTGGCATAGCAGGCTAACCAGTTACAACAGCTAAGGGCGCTGACACCAAAACCCATACGTATTGTTTTTCAGTTGTTTTCCTACGCAAACATGCTCTAGACTGTCATCCTTGACCATTGCAACATGTGTCATGCAGAAGCGCCACATTTTTTAGACAGCGAGTAGAGTTAAAAAGAATGTTCATGGCATTTGTGTTGGTGTATCTAGCGTTTCATGTTCAGTTTGTTTGGCCCCTAAGAAAGTATTTTCCCGTAAAATTATGCACTTCACCTTTAAATACACTAAAGCTGCCGTGAATACAGATATTATTTCATGTAAACTCAAAAATAGATACCAAACACCTCAAACTGAAGTTCATAACCTCATCTGCCCATTCATTCTAATTAAAACAGACAACAGGAAGTCATAACCCTTACTTTGTAATTGGTTTGTGTGCACATAGGGCCACAACTTGTGATATTCAGGCAGCAAACAGCCAAACGAATCAATGGGCAGGTATTTTAAACACAGGGCACTGGTGCGTTACGTAAACTAATTAAACACTGTGTCTTTCTCACTCTCCCAGGAGACATACATACACACACACACACACACACACACAAACACATACCTCACAGTATGCCATCAATGCTATAACATTGTGTTAATTTTCACAAAACGTGAGATATTGGCAGTTGGAGTGAATATGACTGACGACGAGAGAGTGACAGGGAAGCTGAGACAGATCTCTCTCTCTCTCTCTCTCTCTCTCTCTCTCTCTCTCTCTCTCTCTCTCAGAGTCTATGAATAGCAGCATCAATAAAGAGCTCAGTCAGACTGTAGAGAAGAAATATGAGCTGGCCGAGAGTCCATTTACAGATCTGTATGAACTTGTGTGTTGATGTTTCTGAGTAATTAATTGACATGAATACAAAATGTAATTAATGGATAAAAAAGTCATAAAAGAATGTTATGAGATGGATATATATATACTAGCCATATAATGTACATCTGCCATCTTTACCACCCATAGATTTGTATGTTCTGCCATATACTGTCTCTAATACTTACTATACTGTAGGTTTCATGTTATATTATGAAAGTGGCACATTTCTGAAAGTGGCACTGTATGAAACTTATAAAAGATTAACATATGTACGTACGCATTTCTAGTGTCTATGTATGAAATTGAAAAGAAAATGATACTTTCCTTGCAAGATTATTGGAAGCATACACACATTCATTTGGTCATATTGGTTGCCCAAACATAGAATTAAGTCAAAATCTACTGTGAATTTTGCTTGTCAATTAATCACAACAAACATTTCAGAAACATTTACAGTAAGTCAGTTGACTACGTTAGTTAAAGGAATAGTTCACCAAAAAATAAAAATTCTTTCATCATTTACCTCATGCCATAAAAATGTATGACTTTATCTGCTGAACAAAAATGTAGATTTTTAGAAGAAGATCTTAGCTCTGTACATCTATACAATGCAAGTGAATGGTGGCCAGAACTTTGAAGGTCCAAAAAGTATATAAGGCAGCAAAAAATTAATCTTCATGACATACAGTGTTTAAATCCTGTTTAAGACATTTAGACATTTCCAGACATTATATTCTAAATCCTTTTATTTTACTATAAATTCTCCTCCCTGCCCAATAGGTGGTGATATGCACAAACAATGTGAATCTCTAAAAACAAAAGAATAATGAAATTAAATGTGGTGGCTTGACCTGAAAAAGGACTTAAATATTGATCTGTTTCTCACCCACACCATCATATATCTTCTGAAGATATAGATTTAACCAAGTTCTGGCCACCATTCACTTGAATTGTTGGGACCTAAAGAGTTGAGATATTTTTCCAGAAATCATTGTTTGTGTTCAACAGAAGAAAGAAAGTCATACACATCTGGAAAAGCATGAGGTTGAGAAAATAACGAGAGTACTTTCATTTTTGGGTAAACAATCCCTTTGACATGAACTACCAATGTAATATACTTTACAGTACTTTTATAAATTAAAAGTAGCATATGTTAGCATTAATTAATGCATTATGAACTCAAATGTACTAATAATGCACAAGAGCATTTTGATACATTAACATGAACCATAATAAATGCTGTAAACAAATATTGTTTGTTGACAAGTGTATTTACTCATGTTTCTGCTATTGTCCTTGACTGTGAGTGCATGTATATGCGTCTGTGTGACCCACCTCTGTGATGCGGGGGTTGGTGCACTTCACATTGGTACTGGCGAGGTGTAGCCAGCGACTGGTGTACGGGTTGGACATGGGGCAGTGCTGACGTAGGGTACAGCGGCCCTCCATACTGCACCAGCCACACTGGAACTTTCGCTCAGCCTTCAAACACATACCACAGCTGTCACGCTGAGCGCCACACTTATACAGGTGCACTGTAGGATACAGGTGGACACAGTTACACGTCAACCAACACAAAATGTTCACATAAATTGTGCAACATTTTTTAGTCAATAAAAATAACCTAATGACTTTCTGTTTGACATTGACATTAATTATTTGGTCTATAAAGTGCAAAGACTAATGAATCAAGTGTATATGAATGAAAATAGCCTGTTAGTACAATTCTCCGCCTCATTAAGTTTTTAAAAGCAACAAAAGAACGTCAAGGATTTTATTTGGTGTAAAGCCATCTGTTGCTAGTTTTTATTTTGAATAAACATTTGGGCTGTTCTAGCTGATGGTCTAGTTAAACTATTGACCATAAACATTTCAAGGTTATAGGCTGATGAAACCATGATTAGCATAACAACTGTGCAGATTAGCATAATAACTTTGCTAAGATTGACTAATTTTAGCTTAGCCCTATAGTAGCTTTGTATTCTTTGTCACACTGTAAAATTGGAAGTTGCATTTTCTTGGGTCAGATCCTCTCAATCATAGGCAGAATAAGACATATTACACAACACTTTAGTCAGAGCATGCATCATAAGTAATTTGACAAATATAAGTCAAAACTATTTAGCAATAGACCATTTCTATTTAAATGAATGGGAGAAATTGGAACAGCTAATGGATGTAGAAAAGGAAGTCCCGCCTTACAGGCAAAGGGGCCAATACAATTTTAGATACAGGCAATGCATCGTCAGTGAACTCGAAAACATGCATGTGCATTAGCCTGTAAATAACATTTTAGCATGATCTGAGCTAAAGAAGTACAATTTATGATACCATTGTTGTCAGATTTTACTTCTGATTTTGTTTTTAGCATTTTTAGCATGTCAGTTCACCAGCACTCATCTTTGGAATTTTCTATGTAAACAAGCATCACAATTGCAACTCCTCACTTCTTGAATGATGAAAGACAGAAATCTCCAAAACAGTTGGTCAAGATTATAATCAAAGAACATCTTTCAAATCAGCAGTAAAATCTAACAACACTATCATAAATTGAGCTTCTTTAGCTCAGATCACGCTAAAAACGCAATTTTTCAGGCTGGTTCAGCTAATGCGCATGCATGTTTTCGAGTTGACTGACAATGTCTGTATCTAAAAGGTGATTGGCCCCTTTGCCTGTAATGCGGGACTTCCTATCTACATCCATTGACTGTTGGGCATTCCAGTTCCTCCCATTCATTTTAATAGAAGTGTCCCATCCAGTGCTATTAAAATGAATGAACGTCCCTGTGAGGCAAGTACTGTATAGTTCATTCATTATGTTGAGATGTATTTTGGTGTCATTCATTTAGGTGGTGAAACATAAAAAATCCATCTTTTTCACAAAATAGAGAAAACTTGGGTTGTGAAACAAACACATTTTCAGGAAAATAACAGTACGATATGTTGAAGGGACTGCAATTCCTTGTTTATGTTTGAGTCACATTTATTATGCCGTCTACGCTGACTAAAGTCAATAGTAGCCAGTCAAGATAAAAAGGACAGCGACTCATTCTGTGTGTTTACATGGACTTTCTGCTTAAAAACACATCATTTCACAGGAAGCAGTGTTTGTGGGATACCTTTGATGTTCTCAGGATTATCTATAATGAAGTTTCCATTCCAGACCACTGAGAAATCCACCGGCAGCTCACTAATTCTCATCCCTTCATACAGATACTGCAGAGAGAGAGAGAGAATGAGAGAGAGTGAGAGAGTTTACAACATTTTCCTTACAACGCAAATGCAGTCATAATCTGAAGTTTATGATATTTTTTATTTCACTGTGTCTTTGGCGTGTAAATTATTGATTAAAACATGCATCAAAGAGTGAATGAATAAATGGCAGAGTGAACAAGGGAGCAAAGCAGAAAACAGAGAGAGAGAGAGAGAGAGAGAGAGAGAGGTTCATATTGAGTTACTCCACCATTGCATCATCAGTCTAAAGAATGTGGGGGAAGACTTTCAAAACTGGTATTTTCTACAGCTTGGACAATGAGCTCAAACCGTCTTTATCTACACTTACTGTTTGTGTTTTCGTTCAAGAGTGATTTTTCTATCCTATGGGTACATAAGGTATGCATACACAAACACCTGTTTTACATATATGTTTGCATGTGTGTTTACGTGCGTGACCTACCGAGCTGTTCTGGCACTGAACGCTGGAACTGTTGAACCTGAGCGCGGTGACCCTGTGACTGACTCCTTGTATGTGTAACACACACTCATATCCACGCTGACCCGACTGAGGCTGGGGAAGGTTCCGGGCTTTCAGGGTGATGGGCTTCACCTCCCCCACAGGGATCAGAATTTCCTCAGAGCGGACAAGCTGAGGACAATCCTGAAGAGAGCGAGAGGTAAACAGACAGTCACAACCAACTCTGAATCACCGGTAACATGGACATGTACAGTATACATACAAATACACACACTTAGTCGAACCCCAGGTGCTTTTAAAAAGCATGTCTACCTGTTACTCTCTAAAAGCTTGATGTTGTGTGCTAGTAGGTCAGCCAGTGAGAGGTGTCCCTAGTGTCTCTCCAATACCCCCCCCACACACACACACACACACACAAATGTAAACTACAAACATTTATCAGGCTAAATGGGGACATACAATTGACATCCATTTTTTCCTTTCTAAATATACAGTAATTACTAAAAACTAAGGCCAGCAACACACTAGATGCATTTGCGTTCCCTTGCATAGATGTTATATGTTTGGGGGCCTAACCTTAGGCCTAACCTTACCCTAAAAGAAGCATTATATACACATACAATATACAGAGTATACAGTATATATGCAGTTTATATACAGTACACACACATGCACACACACACACACACACACACACACACACACACACACACACACACACACACACACACACACACAAATACACTATTGTTACAACAAAACAAGGTCAATTTATATGAAAATTAAATTTTTATTAAATTGCATCAAAAACCCAAAGCTTAAAAATAATAGCACACAAGTAAGAGTGCTGTTCAGTTTATAAATATAATATTGCATTTATTTATTTATTTCTGAGTTACTTTTACCATTTAAGAATGTCCACAAAAGGTACTGTTAGATTAAGCTAACTTCTAGCCACATTTTAAGTGATACATAAAGAATGGGTAAGTAAGCATCACATACACATGCACACACACGTACACACAAGCATACATTTCCACATCTACAACACAGCACACACAAACATACAAATATGCAAATGTACATACACATATACACACCATGATTGATGGTGCACAGTAAGGACTTTCTGACTGCATTAGTAAGTGTGTGTGTGTGTGTGTGTGTGTACTTTTTTCGTGAATATGGATGTGTGTGAATAAGTGGGAAGTCTGCGTGTGCTGTGAGAGAAAATAATCCGGATATCGACTGCTAATTGCTCGCAGTGAGAGGGTGCGCAAGTGTGTTTACCACCTGACAGGGTGTAATGTAGCACATTGATCAGCTGAACACCTGCAAACAAGCACACACTCACACACACACACACACACACACACACACACACACACGCTCTCCAGCGTGACAGCCCTCGGCTTCACACACACTTTTCGGCCAGCTATTATTGGAAGCAGCTCCCTAGAGGTTTGTGTTCCTGTAGATTTGCTACTGAGAGACTCCAACCTTATACACACAGCTGTTTGGACTCAATGTGTGTGTGTGTTTGTGTGTGTACCTCAGAAGCATTGACGCGTCCCTCCTGGAAGGAGCAGCTGGAGGGGTCGTGGGTACAGAGGTTTCTGTACTTACACCAGTGACAGCGGAATGAACTGGTCACACAGGAAAGACACCTAAACACCCATAGAGATGGATGAGAGAGGAAGAGCGAATGTTAGAGACAGACAGACAGACAGACAGACAGACAGACAGACAGACAGATAGATAGATAGATAGATAGATAGATAGATAGATAGATAGATAGAGCAATGGGGACCAGGTTGTGGCATTCAGACAAGCACAGTTGTGTCCTTGACCTTTGTGGCTTAATGCTGAATAAATTAAAAGAGTGCTGTGAAAATTAGCATGTGGCGCTGGACAGCGGCCTGGCACTGAATCAAACATAGAGAGCTAAAGCAGTTCTTCAAAGGTTAGATCTCAGACGTACAATTAGCACTCTAGTATTTAGACATACAGCCTCTTTTAAAACATAGTCATAACGTGACATTTGATTTGTATTGAGAGGTTTGAGAGGTTTATGCAGGGTACTTATGTTGTAAAATGAGGCATCTGTAAAAAAAATAAAAGATTTAAGTGTAATAGCTATATTACACGTAATATATATGTAATATTTATGGCTACTGTTTTTGGAGTAGCTTCCTGTACTTAAATAATATATTGTCTGTAGGTAAAATGGATATTTAGCTCACAATTATTCATTGCAATAAGAGTAAAGCCTTTTCACACTACGACCAAGGCAACAAAACAACAGGAATGTTTAAAGTATTCTTTTAAAATTTTGCAACAAAACAGATTAATGTCACATTTTTCTGAAACTCTGACAAATGTTTGAATTCCTGAGTGAATTGACCCTTTGCTAAGCCTTAAAAGCGTTTCTAACCAATCCTATCTTAGTAACTGTTGCCTTCCGCCATATATGTGACAAGCGCGTAATGAGTGTTTGAGTAGTTTTAAGTAGAATTTAATACAAATTAGTAAAAAAATGACAAATAAAAAATGTGTTGCTGGATCATTTGTAATAGTGACACAATGTACCTAGAGAGGATACAAGCTGTGTTTTTTCTTTCTTTTTAAAAATCTTTAAATACATCTTGAGTAGAGCAAGTGTTAAACTGTGTCAACCCTCATTCCCAAATGAATATGAGCAACATCAGCAATTACAACTACATTTGCTTTAAGGTAAATTACTTAACATTCATTCAAGTAGTGATTCAGGTCTTAATAAAGGCAATAGTAAATAAAGAGTGTTTGTGAATGTGTTATGAGATGCTATGATCAGTTCTGTTCACTTTCACTAATGTTATCTGGTGTGTAATCACCATCAAATGACGCTCTTCTTAATTCAGATTCACAGTCTCCACAGTTTTCAATTTATTTTGTATAAATGTCAGATAAATATGCTTTACAATGTCACTCTTCATTCCAGCCTTCTTATGAATATTAGCAATTCGGTTTATGAAAATATTTAGACAAAAATCACGCTGTTCACGGCAGTCTCCCATTCATTCCTATGCTAATTTCTATCACATCATGCCGAAAGTGAGCGGATGCCCCATTCTATTTCACACTGCACACACTGGTGCTACTCCTGCCAAGAAGACAAATAAAGGGTTTAGAATGTTCGCATTGACGTGTCCAGTGTAGACAGCCTCAAGGTATTGTGACGCTACATCTTGTATCCGGTGTCGACAGGGTGTTAGTCATCTTATGGGAAATGGACAGTAATTTTAATGCTATATTAACATTTGGAAGTAGATTCAGTTGTTTTTATTATTTATCAGATTCATAGTACATTATTTGCAGATACAGTCCCACTGGAGCAACCTGAGATTAAGTGTTTTATTTTGGGGCAAAATTGAGCTCAACCAGGGTTTTGATCTCAAAATCAATCCGGTACTTGGGTGGTTGTATAATTTGTATTCCAATATGCAGTTGGTAACCATAAGAGAATATGGTCATACATTGCAAGTATGTGTGCATGCATGCATTTATGTGTGTCCCTGCGTAGTGATATGCAGCATTTATTCATCATTTTTATGCAGATGAGCAAAGCTTACATGAAGTAGGGCATCCAGAATCCATAACACCAACAAGATCTAATGAAACATGTTCATCACATCCCCTATTGCAAGACCAAAGCCCGGCTAAAATGTGCAGGCCTTGTTCTATTTGTAGAGGAAGATGTAATTTGTTTGATGTTGAGGAATCTTGGAGACACTTCTAGAGGAATAAACTACTACAGCACTTTGGCATCCAAGAGCTTGTGTATTTTGCATGGTGCTTAAATTATGCAGAAGTGTTATGCTAAAATATTCATAAGAGCAGGGATTCCATTGGGCCGTTGGGCTCAGATGGGCAAAGCCGATTGGACGGTGAGATCTGTCTGCACTAACTGAGCTATACACCATATTTACGGTAATATACCATGGTCTGCATAATCAAACATGTCTCTGTTGCTTCACATGGGGATTCTAGCTAAATTTGAGCATATTTAAAACATTTAACGTGAAATTGGGAGGAAGTTTGGAGATGCTAAGCATGCCAAATGCAAAGCCAGGTTGAAGTAGAGAGGATCAGACACCAAACCAACCAAGAGAGGAGCAATGCTGCCAGCCAATCAGCGGCCATGGAAGATACCTCTTCCTGAGCCTATTAGAAAGCTTCCAGCTACTGGGGGTTCTGTGATCTCCAGCATTGAGAAGCATCTGCTCTTCACAGAAGGCACCAGAGGCAACTCACACTTAGGAGATGCACAGGGTCTGTCCAAAACAAAGTGAGCTGCCTCATTGTCTAATGCCTAAATAGGCAGCTGCCTTCTAAGGCAACATCCTAAATGAGATGGAAACTCACAAGCGACTGATTTTGATTATTTTGCGATCAATTCTTGGATTACCTTTTCTACCATGCATACACGTAGTGCTACCTTAGAATTGCACCAAAATTAGATATCTTAGGCAGCATGATTAAATGTTTTAATTACTCTTAATTCTTGCTAAATGTGTTTACTCTGAGGCCATTTATATGCTTGTGTACTCCTAAATGTTGACACTATTCCCTTTTGGCAGATATACAGTACACATTTGGTCTTTCTCACCAGGAAAATGGACCAAAAATATTGATGACTCATCCTGCACTACACAGATATTTGTCCAATCAAATGCTCTCTAATGTGAGAATGTCCCTCCCTTTTCAGCTGCCAGCAAGTAGCATATCATAGTTAATGGTGACAGAATTATAGCTTTCAAAACCAAGGGACATTGGGTCTTTCATCACTAGTTTTTAGAATAAAGTCACAAAAACACATAAACACGCAGTTTCCATAAAATAAAGACACAAACAGTTTATCAGTGGGCCTCCTGGAGGGCGCTGTGATTCAGTGGAACTCTCTCTTCTCTGATCACCCATCACAGCAGATGAAGTAGAATTGAACTGTGACAGACAGTGATGCCCCCAGCCTGAGCGCACAAACCAACAGTACACTTAGATTCAGCAATTCAGACTTCTCAGCCTCTACACTTGAGAAATGTCAAGGAATCAGCCGGTATTAGCCATAATGGATACTTTTTATAGCTGTGCGGCGAGAACCAGTCATGGCAAAGTGCAGCCTGGGAGGGATGCAGAGATACCAGGCTGCAAAACGAATCACTGAGTACGGACTCTGCCTTGTATAACAGTTTAAATTACATTGAAAGGCTTTAAGTTTAAAGGTTTTGTAGGCCATAAAGTAAGACATATGGATTACATTTTTGACATTTACTTGGCCTGTCTGAATACTCCATCCATGTAAATCTATGGGAACAGTTAAAAGCCAAGTTTGGCGGCCGTAGCTTGAAAGCTCTAGGAAGAGTTCCATAAATTCTATTTTTGGTTTTGGTATAGGGATTAAAAAAAACCCTAAACAAAGTCTGCAGGGAAAAAAAAAAAACAGTATGCACTTACCGGTAGGTTTATATTTTGTTATCTAATGCAATGACATTCATGTAACTTTATGTGTGGTTTAAGTGTCAAAATACTTTTTGAGGCCACTGAATGTAATTTAAAAAGAACAAAGAAACCAATGAGCTGATCTGAACACCATTTTCAATCTCCAATGTCCCATATACCATCTCAATAACCCTAGACATTTAAACAACAATTTTTAAAGGGATAGTTCACCCAAAAGTGTCAATTCTCTCATAATTTACTCACCCAAATGTCATCCCAGATGTGTATGACTTTCTTCTGCAGAAGACAAAGACTTTTAGAATAAATTCTCAGCTTTGTAGGTCCATACAATGCAAGTGAATGGTTGCCAGGACAAAAAGCATATAAAGTCAGCATAAATGTCACCATATGCTTCCAGTGGTTAAATCCATGTCTTCAGAAGCAAAATGATAGGTGTGGGTGAGAAACAGATCAATATTAGTCCTTTTTTACTATAAATCTCCACTCTTCTGAAGACATGGGTTTAACCACTGGAGTCTTATGGAATACATTCATGCTGCCTTTATTTGCTTTTTGGACCTTCAAAATTTTGGCCACCATAAACTTGCATTGTATGAACCTACAGAGCTGAGATATTCTTCTAAACTTCTAAAACCTTTGTTTGAGTTCAGCAGAAGAAAGAGTGTCATACACAACTAGGATGGCATGAGGGTGAGTAAATGATGAGAGAATTTAAGTTTTTACGTGAACTATCCCTTTAAAAATTGTTTTTCATAAGAAGACATTCTTTTTTTAAATTAAGCTGCAGAAAAGAACCAATGAAGAACCTTTAAAAGAGTGCAATTTCAGTTGTAGAGGTGACGGAAGGAGACATGTCCATATACTTACAGCTGGTGCACACTGCAGTTGTAGAACTTCACCTCAGTGCTAATCAGCATCTGACCCGTTTCTTTCGAGTTCAGTCTTAGCTCCACACCAGACCAGTCTGAAAAGAGAGCAAGAGAGAGCAATAGCAAAAGATGAGCACATTTACTGTCACATTCCATTCTGTTATGTTGCAGCACTGTGTTGTTTGCAAGTCTTGTTTCAGTTTGCTTCATGCTCAAGCTGTCTCCCAATTAATACTTGGCATCGCTCGCACCGTATTCTCACAATCAAGCAGAGCCCCAAGCAGCTTTGTAGAGTGTGGCATCCAAACCGAAACGAGCATATTTAATTTTGTATTTTTTTTTGTAAAGACACGTTATTGTCACACAGAACACAGCTGAGCTGGCGTTAATGTGAAACAGGCTCATAGGCAGCAGCGCTGTTGTAATAGCGGAGGAGCTGGCCAGGCCAATCCCGTTTGGCAGGCTGGCAGTGTGGAGAACTCTGATCAGCATCAGGACCAAATTCTAGTGTGAGGAGCCGCCAGCTCCTCACACTAGAAAAAGCACAAGCTCCATCCCAAATAGGCAGCGATTCAAATAACATACAATGCAATCATACATAGGAGTCAGCTATGACCCTAAACGCATCACTTTCTCTTTTCTACCTCCTTCAACACCTGTTTCTGTGCCTTGTTTTTGTCTCATAACATGGGTAAATGGACAGAAGGATAAAATGTTATAATTTTTAGCATACAGTTTATGGCAAGGAGAATAATTGGCATGTAATAAAGTGCAACTGTCAAATTGAATATTCACTTATTAATCTTACTATAAACCTTTAAAGACAAACCTACTATGAGCTCCAAAGTGGTTAACGGATGGTATATGAATGCTTCTGCTGAAGCCAACAGTCCAAGTAATTTCAACTTCATTTTATAAAACTCATGTTAAATAGCTGAATTTCTAGTGAAGAACTACACTATCCGTGAATTCTATTTCTGCCAACAAAGCACACCAAAAAAGCTCTGCAGCGACCGTCCACTCCTATGACGCAATGCGAATAACACAATCGATTCTGTGTTCCTACACTCTCAACCTACTTATATGTATAAATATTTTGCAATAAACTTCAAACAGATTGTTTATATACTTGTATTCAACAACTTTAAATGAATATTATTTTTCTATTGTTTTTAGGATTTTTGTTCATGCCCTTATGAAAGGTGTAAAGTACAGTCTTGTAACTTTGTTAGATTTTAAAATACTTTTTTGCTTTGTAATGTTGTGATTCACATTGGAGCTGGTTGGATTGGTTCAAGGCTTAGAACTCTTTTATTTTTATTTATTTCTTCCCTTTTTCTCCCAATTTGGAACACCCAATTCCCAATGTGCTTCTAAGTCCTTGTAGTCACGTAGTGGTTCACCTCAATCCGGGTGGCGGAGGACGAATCCCAGCTGTCTCCGCGTCTGAGACCATCAACCCACGCATCTTATCACGTGGCTTGTTGAGCACGTTGACATGGAGACATAGGGCATGTGGAGGCTTCAGCCATCCACCACGGCATCTACACACAATATAGCTCCATCACCATGTGCCCCACCAAGAACGAACCACATTATAGTGACCATGAGGAGGTTACCCCATGTGACTCTACCCTCCCTAGCAGCCAGTCCAATTTGGTTGTGGTTGTGGAGTCACTCAGCACACCCTGGGATTCAAACTAGCGAACTCCAGGGTGGTAGCCAGCATCTTTACCACTGAGCTACCCAGGCCCCCAGAAATCTTTTATTAAGAATTTTATGAAATCCTGATCTAAAAAATAAATTGGAAATAATCTTCCAAAACCAAGACGGCTGAAAAAGTGGGCGGCATTGATGCACTCTATTCCTCAACACTTAGAGCCTAGAGCTACTGAAGCAAAAACTGGATGGGTCACACCCACCAAGGCCACAAGTTCAATCAATGCACGCATTTGTAGCTAGTATTTCCACAAATGATCAATACTCATATGCTCCATCATCTGCCAAGCCTGATTCAGTCAAGAGAGAGGCAGCAAACATGAGGCATTGGGGGATTACATGACATTTACCTGAGGGAGCTCACTGATTGGATAGTGCTTCCCGACAAGAACATGGGGTTGTGGGTAAACAGAGCTGTCATTAACCGAGGGTTGGGAGGGGATTATTGTGATTCCGATAATAAACATTCTGCCGCATTCATGGCCATCTGCTTCCAAAATAGAGAAAGCACATGCAGGAATAAGTCTACAGACAGAATGTACATTTGAAAACAAAGGCTTCAAGAGTGGGAAAGAAGTTGCTCTAATCTTGCTGCATAAGCACTGCCAATATATTTAATGTTTAAAGGGATAGATTACAAAAATAAATAATTCTGTCATAATTTACTCACCATTATGTTGTTCCTAACCTGTGTGGACTTTCTTTCATCCGTGGAATGCACAATGAAAGTGAATGGTGACCGAAGCGATCATTCTGCAAATTATTTATAAGGAAGAAAGTAAGTCATACAGGTTTGGAATGAGATGATGGTATGTAAATTATTTTCATTTTTAGGGGAACTATTCCTTTAAACAATGCTTCTGTAGTCATATTTGCTTACATCTACAGTTACAGCATGTGGTTTTCCATGGAATGAGATCCTCTTCTTGTGGTTTCCATACCAAAGACTAAGGATGTCTCATTCAGCACCTAGGTTAGTAGTTCACTGCCCAGGGAGTCAGCCATTTCTAGGGCTAAACCAAAGTAAAAATCTTTGGCCCCTGTAAAAATGCCCTTAATTCAACGTAAAACCTGTGAGCTTCGGCTCAATATATTAACTTATGCCAAGTCATTAAGTCTTAAAGGAATATTACGGGTTCAATACAAGTTGAGCTCAATTTACAACATTTGTGGCATAATATTGAATACCTAGCGAAAAAAAACTTTATTTTTTTACTTGCACCTCCTTTTCTTTAAAAAAAGGCAAACATCGAGGTTACAGTGAAGCACTTACAATGGATGAGAATGGGGCCAGTAAGTAAAATACTCACTATTTCAAAAGTATAGCCACAAGACATATATAAGAAACAATATGTGTGTTAATATGATTTTAGTGTGATAAAATCACTTACTAACCCTTTCTGTGTAAAGTTATAGCCAATTCTACAAATGTGTTGCCATGACGATGTAGTCAACAAACACTCAAACCCTAAAATGACTTTAAAATTGACAATTTAAACAATTTAACAGCAGAGTTTTAACAGAAGAATTAATGTAATTGCTTTTATAAAACTACAACCTTCATATTTCTGCTTATAAACTGTCCAAAAATTGGCCTTGTTTACTTCCATTGTAAGTGCCTCACTGTAACTTTTTTTTATTTAAGAAAAGGACAAACCATTTCAAAATAATTTTTGGTGGTAATCACAAATGCTGTCGATTAAGCTTAACTTTTATTGAATGCTGAATATTCCTTTAATTCTCTAAAGTCATCAAAAGATGAGTTTATGTGTATATTTATAAAGAGAAAGCCTTATTTTATGTTTTTTTGACTTTCAATCCAAATGTGCATGCAAAGGGAGTGCTTAACCTCAGCTGGATCCTGCCTGATCCTGTACTGGAAAATGTACGATGAGGGATATTTGCATTTGGGTAGTTGTTTTAGACAATCCAGCATTAACAAGAGAATTGTCAAATTGCAACAGTCTGTGTGAGTGTGTGTGTGATTGTGTTTGAGAGAGAGAGAGAGAGAGAGAGAGAGAGAGAGCGAGCGTGCGTGCAGGTGTGCCGGCTTTCTTTATTAGTATACATTTCTCTCATAGTTTGATGCTTGTACTTGCATGTGCACTGAACACAGGAAAGCTGAGAACGAGAGTGTCAAACTGGCAATATTTTCTTAGAAAAGTAGGCTAATTTCAGCGAAAATGTCGGCTAATTAAAAGAAAATCAAGCTTATATTCATTATTTAAAATAAACGGATCGTGTTCCTGATCAAAAGAGTTTACAAGAAAATGCAATAATTCTATAATGATAATAATGCTAATCACAAAGAAATTTCAATTCACATGAAACTGGGGTTTCAACACACAAACATGTGTGTTGTGATTAATTTCATTTACCATACTCATCCACCAAAAAAGTTACTTTAATCATCTGTTTACAACTTTTTGTAATGTTCAAGTGCGCCCGGGATGCAGAATGTAATGTTCTGCCCAATGTTGGAGAGTCTATTATTAATAATTGCATTACTCTTAGTTACTATATTTAGTGTATTTATCAGTTTTCCTATTGTATGGCTGTGCTTAGAGTCCATATATCCCTTAGAAACATGTCCACTTACACGTTCAATTGTGATATGAAATTAATTGTTTGCCTTAGTTCTGCTGCATAATAAGGACCCTTACAAAAAATTTAACTAGCCGCAAACTTGCTGCAAATTTGCTGCTTGTTATTTTCACCTGCAAATGAGCTTTTGATAAGCTGCAACTGTTTTCCAGAACTTTGCAGCTCTTCGCCAGTAATGGTTAACCTCCGGCAAACCTTTGGCAACAATAGACAATTTGCAGCAAGTTTGATCAGTAGAACATTTGTGGCAAGTTTGTGGCAAATTTGCCATGAACTCTCGATTTTCATAAGGGAAAATGTGCAAAAAATTATATAATCTAAATAATCTAAACTGTCAAAAACAGCATCCCTATGTGATCCATGGGTCATTGTTTAATGACGTCATTGTGTGATCTGAAAAAGCTGAGTTCGTATGGTCATCATTGGTCTACATGCCTCTTTGCCCAATTGCCCAGTTCCCAGTATGCGCTAGGTCCTCGTGGTGGCATCTGAGACATCAATCCACGCACCTTTTCATGAGGATTGTTGAGCGCGTTACCGCGGAGATGTAGCACGTGTGGAGGCCCACGCTATTCTCTGTGGCTTCCACGTACAACTCACCACGCGCCACACTGAGAACGAGACACATTATATAATATATATATCATATATATATATATATATTATATGACCAAAAGGAGGTTACCCCATGTGACTGTACCCTCCCTAGCCACCGGGCCAATTTGGATGCATAGGAGACCTGGCTGGAGTCACACAGCACGCCCTGGCTGAGCTACCCAGGCCCCCTAAGATCTCCAAGCCTATTAACCATTGTTTTTGATCCATCAATTCTTCATATACAAATTAATTAACATGTAAAGGGAACAATTCTCCAAAGTACTACACAGGAATAAGCATTTATAATATAACACTAACATATAGACTTTCAGTTGTGTTCATTATTTATGTTTTGCAGTTTTATTTGTATTATATTTGTTTAATTTCTGACTGCCATTATGCATGCACATTATGTGTTTTACATGCATGACAACTGCATATTTCATAATGGCACTGTACTTTTTGACAGCTACTGTACAACGGAGATGCACAATGGCATATTATACAGCTATGTTGTTGATAAAAACTAGCTGCGTCTTAATGCACAACCTCATAATCAAGTCACAGGTTATTGAGGAATCAGTGTCTCAAGTTATAAAGGATCAACGACCTTGCTTGTGCCAGCATTTGTTTACATGCTATATTGAACTGATTCACAAAATAGGAAACTAGGAAGCAAAATGACACACAGCCCAAATCAGATCCTTCAACCCTGAAAGTCAAGCTCTGTAAAGAACACAGTCCAAGATCATACACTGATCCCAGGTCTGTTATTCTTTCCCGATTATATTCATCACCACAGATGACTGCAAACCCAATTGTTTGTCTGCTTCCGGAAGAACACTCTCCCTGGAGCAATAATGGGTAGGGAGAGGGCAGAGGTCCCGTCACCTGTAATGGGCGTAAGTGTGTCTGAGAGCATGCCTGGAGCCCTGGGGCTGACCCCAGGTCAGTATAGGCTCATTAGAGCTGGAGTTTCACAAGGCCGGTGGGATCGATGGCATGGCTCGAGTGTGAGAGCGAGTGGCCCCACTGAATGAAGCCCTTATTAGGAGGCAAGCCTTCTGGGTATGCTAGAGAAGGTCTATTAATAAGGCATCTATACTAGAGAATGGATATCATCTCCCTTAGGGGAAAGAGAGGGGGTGTGAACGGACAGACAGTCAGACAGATAGATAGATAGACAGACAGACGTAGATAGATAGATAGACAGATAGACAGATAGATAGATAGATAGATAGATAGATAGATAGATAGATAGATAGATAGATAGATAGATAGATAGATAGAAAAAGAAAGACAAGGACATAGAGGGAAATTGATAGAGCACATAGAACTGATTGGAAAAGTTGAGTACATGGAGCCAAGCGTATGAGAGAAAACTCTAGGGAATACAATAGTGTGGCTAACAAACTTGTGTAATACAAAAAGTTTGTGTTTAAAGGGATAGTTCACCACAAAATGTAATAATTTACTCACCATAATAGTTATCAAACCTGTATGACTTTCTTTATTCTGTTGAACACAAAAGGAGATGTTAGGCATAATGTTGGCCTACTTCACCTTCATTGCATGGAAAAAAATGCAATAAAAGTAAATGGTAGCTGTGGCTAAAATTCAGCTTCACATTTGTGTTTCACGAATGAAGAAAGTCAAGAAAGAAAGTCCTGAGGGTGAGTAAATTATGACAGAATTGTAATCATTGAGTGAATTATCCCTTACTTAATACTGTGTCCTAACCAGACACAAACATATTTAATGTTTAGTTAATATACAGTTACATGGAGTGGAATTATGTAACAATGAGATTTCATGTAATTAGGACATGGTAAATCAATGAATACATACCTTGATCGGTGGGGATAATTGGAACATCTTTAGCGGCAGGAGAGATGCATAGAATCTGATTCCCATTCACTCTTCCCTCAACTTCCGTCAGGTTCCCAAAAGAACAGGTGATTCCAGCAGAAAGATCCGGAACATCAGACACTTTTACCAGCAGCTGGACAAAAGTAGTAGATCATTTAGATTAGACAAAACTGTGAGACCAGAGCAGCATTGAGTATAAGCATAATCTTACACCGATTATGCTTTATAACCCAACATTGTGTCATGTAAACCCTCAAACTGATTTTCTTTTATCATAGAGAAGTCATAAACTGTTTAACCAAAAACCAATCGGCACACAGATTTTTGCCCATTAACCCCATTTTGCTTTGCATTGCATGTTAATACATGCGCATGTGTAGTGTGCATGTGGGTTTACGTTTTGACATCAGTACCAGATTAAAACCTGATAATCTCAAATCTCATGAAAACATTATTTCCTTGCGTTGTCAGATTATTAAAATGAGCTTATAATTGATAATAATTATCATTGTATTATTGTGCATGTAAATGCACTCACTGACTTTGATGAAGTTTAGACAATGGTGTATGAAAGAGTCACTCAATATATGTGTGAGGATTTCTCTAATGAAGCTGCAATTTATTCAAATGTTATTGTTTGGCTTGTATGCCTTTTTTAGCAATAGAGACAGTATAGAAGACAGTAAGAAGACAGCATCGGATATCTGAACCATGCCCACGATTAACCAGGCCAAGGCTCCAACAGAAGCTATTTATTTATAATCAAATATCCTCAGTCTCCACATATACACTGATGAGCCAAAACAGCGCCATCCTGCCGAGGCGTGGACTCTACAAGACCCCCCCCCTATGGTATCTAGCACCAAGACATTAGCAGAATCCTTCAAGTCCTGTAAGTTACGAGGTGGAGCCACAGTGGATCGGACTTGTTGGTCCAGCACATCCCAAATGCTCAATCGAATTGAGATCTACGGAATTTGGAGGCAAGGACAACACCTTGAATTTTCATCATGTTCCTCAAACCATTCCAAAACAATGTGTGCAGTGTGGCAGGGCACATTATCCTGCTGAAAGAGGCCACTGCCATCGGGGAATACCATTGCCATTAAGGGGTGTACCTGGTCTGCAACAATGTTTAGGTCGTTGGGATGTGTCAAATTGACGTCCAGGGTTTTCCAGCATAACATTGCCCAGAGCATCACACTCCCTCCACCGGCTTGTCGTCTCCCCACAGTGCATCCTGGTGCCATCACTTCCCCAGGTAGATGGCACAAACGTATACGATAGTCCACGTGATGTAAAAGAAAACTCAATGGACCAGACAAACTTCTTCCACTGCTGCAAGGTCCAGTTCCAATGCTCGTGTACCCATTGTAGGCACTTTTGCGGTGGACAGGGGTCATCATCGACACTGACCGATCTACGGCTATGCAGCCCCATACACAGCAGTGTGCAATGCACTTTGTGTTGTGACATATTCCACCGTAACTATCTTTAAACTTTAAATTAGGCTATGTTTTGTCTACATTGTTAAAAAATGGCATAAAATAAATCAATACTTAAATGAAAAATAGTATTATTAATATAATTATATAAATATACAGATAGATTGACTGATTATTTCATTTAATTTCGAATTGTCTAATCTAATTCAATTTCAAAGTCCGTGAGTGCATTTACATGCTATATTTTAAGAATTTTATCCTGCAACATAAAATTCCATTTTGCGTTCTTTATACTATGATTTTTCATAGCTTGGGTCACTTTTTTATTTTTTATTATTAGGGCAAGTTGTCATATGTGCTTTAAATGTTATTAATTCATACAATCTACTAATTACAATATTTTTGGGCCAAACAATTGCTTGGCTGAGCGTTCATCTGGCGGGAAATGAAGCGGTAAGGGTTTTAACCTCAGATGAATTGCTAGTAATAGCTGTTTCTTTGTTCACAGGGGAAATAAAAGAGGCCAGGCCTCGGAGTGAGGGATGTTGGTGCTACCATTCCCGTCCCCGGCTGTGGCTCAGTTGGTAAAGAGGGTTGGCCACTAATCGGAGGGTTGGTGGTTCGATCCCGGCCCACACAACTCCACATGCCGAACTGTCCTTGGGCAAGACACTGAACTCCAAGTTGCTCCCAATGGCAGGCTAACGCCTTGCATGTATGGTGTATGAATGTGTGTGTGAATGGGTGAATGAGTCACAGTGTAAAGCGCTTTGAATACCGTTAAGTTTAAAAAGGCACAATATAAGTGCAAAAAAAATTTGAATAAATGTTCCTTTGAGTTGGATTCGCAGTCTCCCACTTCCTATTCCTCTAATCTGTTACACTGACAAATCTATAATACCCTGTTTAATGGTAGTCCCGATTGTGAAAACTTACCTCATAAATTGTTTAAAGAAACCCCTTGAGCAAAGAAAACCCTAGTGATAATAGACTAACAATTATAAGGAGTTTCTTGCAACTGGCAGAATCACAATTCTGCCCATCTCATTAGCTTCCTTTTCCCTTTTCATTGAAATGTCCTAGTCTAAGGAATGTCTATAAAGCGTCTATTTACCCCAAAACCACACAAATGTTCTTGCCTGCACCCTTAAGGCTGGCAAATTGGGTGAGCTGCTAAGTACAGCTAGTGAATTAGCGATGTTGTTGTTCATTGTAGCTACACAGACTGCACTCAAACACTAAGAAAAGGCATTGTCTGTGGTTAGCTCCATCTGCGAAGTGCTGTCTGCTCATAACAACATTGTTGAGGCGTGATTGCTGTCACTATGTTTTGTCTTCTCTTTTCTTGCCCGTGATACAATGGGTGTTTTTTCTGTGTCTGGCGCTGTGCGGAGAAGGCTAATTGTTGCTAGCATTTCTAATAAAGGTAATTTGATTATTGTTGTTTTTTTTGTTGTTGATGCTTCTTTTCATGCTTCCCTCACTGTCTGTGCAGATGAGCTTTGTTGTCATGGTGATAGTTTCCCACCGTTGTGCAACGCGGTGAGCAGCGATGACCCTGTTGTCATGATATCGGGCGCTACAGCACGACAGAAACATCTAATTTAGAGCCGGACGTCTCATTATCTTAATCAGGTAGCAGTGGTACATGGACTCTATCAATTATTTGGACATCAGATTTTTTTTGCACAGGCTGTGTGCTGAGATCCAGCTTTCTACTGAGGTTTAACCAAGGTGAATACCCTCATACTACCTGGTAAGTCTGAGATACACAAGCCAAACGTATGTTGACATCCCCTTCTAATTAAAGGTTTTGGCTAAGCCCATTAATTCCAGTGAATACAAATCTTAAGGAATAGTTCACCCAAATGTACAAGCACTAATTGACGTGGTGTTTGGGTGTAAACATACTTTTAACCATATAGTGTAGCTCGAATAAGGACAGACTACGTAGGAGGGTAACAATATTCTGAGTGTCCATAACTCCTTTCCACTGAATAAAATCTTCCTCAGACTTCTTGAACACAACTCCAACATCAGCCCACACACTCTTTCAGCCCACCTACACAGTGCAACTCTCAAGACCCACACCTGCCAATCTAGATATTGGCCTGAAAACTAATTCATGCTAATTGTTCACTAAAAGAAACCTTTGCTCCTGTATTTCAGTAAATAATACCTCAAGGTTGTAAAGGTGTTTGTGTTCTTGTTAGTAAAAGATAAATGGGTCAGCGCTCTAATGCAGTGAGGCTGTGCACATACTCTGGATATATAAGCGGCCATTTATAACAAATATGTTTTAGATCAGTCTATGCTGTGTTTCTATTGCTTTTTATGACGGATGTCTTGACCATTGCATTTTGCTGCATTTTCAGTGCCTTGCACAGGAGTATCGCATTTCAACATAAACTTTTAAAAATGCATCTCGACATACATGTGTTCTGTTATATTTGTTG
The DNA here is from genome assembly GCF_025860055.1 of Xyrauchen texanus. NCBI lineage: Eukaryota > Metazoa > Chordata > Actinopteri > Cypriniformes > Catostomidae > Xyrauchen > Xyrauchen texanus. The sequence goes on along the minus strand of NC_068300.1, from coordinate 14,038,355 downwards.
AGCTGTGTCTAGCTGTTTTAGGATGCGTTCAGTCTGAATGGCCCCTAAGAGTTGTTGGCTCATGGCAATCCAGGTTTGAGTCCGACATGAATTATGTCCCAATCCCACTCTCTCACCCCTACTATCCTGTCAACATGCCACTTTTCTATCAAATAAAGGGCCAAAAATAAAATTCTATATATTAAAAATGTGACTCACCGGAACACTGGGTTCAGACACTGCAATGCTGTCAGGGTATACCATGGCTTTCACACATTGGCTGAGTGTGGCGGCAAAACGGTATGGCTCGTTTGCCCGCTCGCATTGATCCCTTTGTGAACACCTACAGAAGAGAGAGCGCACAGTAGTTAGTTGGGAAAGTATTGCGATTTTGACAACAACAAATATTTGAATTTATTCATTTGGCAGGCTCTTTTAACACAAACAACTTACAGTGTATTCAAAATACATATCATCAGTCTGTGTGTTCACTAGGAATCAAACCCAAGACCTTGGGATTGATAGCACCATTTTCTACTAGTTGAGCAACAGGAAGATAACCCTTTGCACGGCACTTAACAAGGTAATAAAAGAGTAACACAAAGAAGTTTTGACTTTGTCATTTTCACAAAAGTGCCGCTTTGACCTCATTATTAAAAGCATTGCAGATGGTGTCACAGAATGGTGATTTTCTGAGGTTGCTAGGTAGGATTAAAGTGGGAATATACACAATAAACAGTAAAAAACAAACAAACAGAAGATGTGACATTTATTCATTTTTGCCATGCATTGATTTTTCTTGAAATGTCATGATATGCCTTCATGTTGTGTCGTAGAAATTAAGTGTATCTACATTCGCACAGTATCAATCTTGCTTCCACTATGTTTCGATTTTTTTTGCTGTCACCTCCCACGTGATGGAACATAATGACTTAATTGGTTGCATTACAATGCTTGACAAATATATGAAAACACTGTAGCTGGCCGCTTTGTTCCATAGATTTCGATCCATAGGTGAACATTGACATTAATCATGTAAAAAGGGCCTAAATACAGGCTACAATAGCACCACTGCTGTGGGAACTGACTTTAGTGCTGTTCTTGGTGCTGACCACTAGGACGATACCATTGATCTACAAACCATCAGTTTACCCAGCTACTAGAAAGAGCAAAGAGTAACTTCTGAATCAAGAGCAGCTGATCAGTCATCATAACATATCTAAACCTGTCAATACTTTTACAAATCAACAATACTCATGATTTAGATTCAAACATCTTACAGTAATATAGTATCTCATGTATACTTATACAGTATGTATCTAGTATATGTACTTCTAGAAATTGTATGGTTATTTTTTATTTTCATACAACACACATCTTCAGCCTGTCACTTGCTTTTGACTCATCCTCCCTCTCTCTCTCTCTGACAAAGAACGTGTAGGCTTGCAATTTCCCAAGTCTTTTTAACATGCCTAATGATTTGGGGGAAATGACACTTAATGTGCTTTCACATGTCCGGGATGGCTTCTGCTTTCTTCACTGTCTAAAATGTGGGAGTGTGTTTGTCTGTGCGAGTATGTGCATCCTCTAAGCTGCCGAATCCAGGCATTAGGTTTGATTTTGGAGGAGGAAGAGAAAGGAGCACTTGGGATGCTGCGTTGCCATGGCACCGGGAGATGGCCATTATAATATGTGTGTGTCCGTGTGTGTACTTAGAGGCCAACCTCTTCTCTCTCTTTCATTAAATGAAGTGTGTGTGTGTGTGTCCCATTCTCCTCATTTTGTCTGCGACAGGCTTATTCTCTGTCTGGCAGCCCTAGTTCTCTAAAGATCTGAATGGAATGCTTACAGAGCCTCAGTTTTACACGTTGTACATGCATAGACAACAAAGAAAATGCACACCTGCACACCCTCATTCAACACATGTGACTTCACAACCTGTATTAGCTCACTAATATTAGATTATTAATTAAAGGTTCTGTATTCTATACTTTGTTAGTATCCATTTTCTCTAATTAAACAGGTTGTTGTGATACTGTACCTTTAAGACTTTTCTGTGTAAATGTATTTAATTTATAGTCAAGGCTTTTTCCACCAAAACTGTCCTAATTTATTTGTATGTATTGTTTTCCCTCAGATCCTTAAAATTAAACAGACTGTTATTGTACCTTTAAGACTTTAATATCTAAATTACCTTTCAAGAGGGAGCTTCAGGTTGTGAATGTTAAGAATATGTCTAGTATTTATTACACTTTTTCTTTCAGAAGAGCAAGAAAAATCATCTTTTCCACAATATGTCTCCTTTAAAGTTGTATGACAGCTCATTTAGAGTTCTAACTCACAAAAAGACCTGATGTGCATGTGTATTTGTGTGTGTGTGTGTGTGTGTGTGTGTGTGTGTGTGTGTGTGTGTGTGTGTGTGTGTGTAGTGTGAGAGAGAGAGAGAGAGAGAGAGAGAGAGAGAGCGAGCTAGAGGATGGTAATGGTAGTGGTGGGCTAACCTTCGGGTTCTTTTCTACTGCCTGCTTTTAGCCCTATGCACCAGACAGGCAATTACGCTGTCTTTTCTCCTCCTTACACACATATACAAACACACTTGCACACACAAAGCTGTGACAAGAGACGACAGATGACTGGAGAAGATTTTCCCTCGTTTCTTTCCTAGCAGCATCTCAAACACATCCCTGAGCGTGCACAAGGTGTGTGGCAAGACGGACTGATTGAGCACAGCTCTGAGAGAGACTGAGAAGGGGAGTTTTATAGATGAATAAAAGGCAATCGTTTACAATAAAGCTGAGAAGAAAGCTGAGGGAGTATTGTAAACTTCACACAAAATAGAAAAGATAGAAGAGACAAGAAGAGACTTTATAAGTCGAGAAAAGATTAGACAAGAGGTGAAGAGACAAGAAGAGACAAGACTAAAAGAAAAGACAAAAGAAAAGATGTGAAGAGAAAACACGAGATGATATAAGGTGACTCGAGAAGAGATAGGTAGAGAGGAGACTAAAAGAGACAAGATGAGAAGAGAATAAACAAGATGAGAAAAGATGAAATGGGAAGAGATGGGAGGAGTCATGAGTAAATGAAGAGATGAGACCAGAACAAAGAAAAGTGGTGAGACAAGGTTAAGACAAGACTAAACGAGACAAAATGAGGCAAGATGAGAATAGAAAAGACGAGACGAGAAGAGAAGTGATGAGAGGAGACGAGACTAAGCGAGATGCGATAAGAAGAGACAAAAACAGACGAGATGAGACTAAATGAGACAAGAAAAGATGAAATAGTAAGCGAAAAGGAGAGTCATGACTAAATTAAACGAGATGGGAAGAGGCAAGATGGGGCGAGAAGAAACTAAACGACAAGAGAAGAAAAACAAGATGAGACGAGAAGAAACAAGACAAGTGGTGAGACGAGGTAATATACAAGACTAAATGAGACGAGATGAGGTGAGACGAGAAGAGTCATGAGTAATAGAGATGAGACAAGAAGAGACTAAACGAGATGTGATAAGAAGAGATGAAAAGAGATGAGATGAGACTAAATGAGATGAGAAAAGATTAAATGGTAAGAGACGAGAAGAGTCATGACTAAATGAGACAAGACGAGATTAAACTAAATGAAAAGTGAAACAAGATGAGAGGAGAAGAAACAAGACAAGTGGTGAGATGAGGTAATATACATCACTAAACGAGACGAGATGAGGCGAGAGGAGAAGAGTCATGAGTAATAGAGATGAGATGAGAACAGACTAAATGAGATGCAACAAGAAGAGATTAAAAGAGACGAGATGAGACTAAATGAGATGAGAAAAGATGAAATGGTAAGGGACGAGAAGAGTCATGACTAAATGAGACAAGACGAGAGGAAACAAGATGAGGCGAGACAAGAAGAGATAAGACGAGATGAGTCGAGATGAGAAGAGACAAGACGAGACAGGATTAGGCTAAACAAGACAAGAAAAGATGGAATGGGAAGAGATGAGAAGTGGTATGAGTAAATGAGACAAGAAAAGAAGAGACAAAATTCAACGAGACAGGAAGAGTCAAGATGGTGTGAGATGAAACTAAACTGAAAAGAGATGAGACGAAAGAAACAAGACGGGTGGTGAGATGAGGTAATATACAAGACTAAACGAGATGAGATGAGATGAGGCGAGACAAGTCATGAGTAATAGAGCTGAAACGACAAGAGACTAAACAAGACAAGATAAGCAGAGACAAGAAGAGATGAGTCGAGATGAAACTAAACGAGAAAAGATAAGACGAGAATAAATGAGACGAGTAAAGTTGAAACGAGAAGAGACAAGGTTAAGTGAGACAAGATGACACGAGATGAGAAGACAAACGATAAGATGTGAAGCGATTTAACAAGGTGAGACTAGACTAAATGAGACGAGATAAGACAAGATGAGAAGAAAAGAGACAAGATGAGACGAGGTGAGTGTAAAAATGTAATGAGAAGAAACTATGGGATAACAGACGAGAAGAGAAAAGACTAAACAAGACGAGAAGAGTTAAGAAGATGCAAGATGAGACGAGACAAAATGAGATGAAAAGAGACAAGACTAAACAACAGAAGAGAAGAGAACAACAACAACAATCTTTCATCTCCATATTGTCCAACTATTTCTATAAAACATAATAATTAATTTGTAAATGCAGCCAGTACTGATAGCTTTGAAGAGTGAATCTGTAAACATGGAGAACAGCTTCCATCCTGCCTCAGATCAATACGTAATTAGGAATTTATATAGCAGAGCAAAAGACAAGGCACCAATCACATATAACCTTAACAAAGACCTGCAGGATCTGCGTTCAATACAGAGATGGAAGAGTAAACGCCATGACTATGTAATGAGCAGCGTATGACTGTCAGAAACATAATGATGCCCACTGTGTGACTATTATTGTTGGGCCTACTACATACCAGATAAAGCCAATGAAATTGCTAAGATATTGATGATAATTTAATAGAGCTAAGTGTTTTTTTATGTGATGGTTGTGTTATTGCAGATTGCCTAAAGATTTTTATGGATATGGATATGTGTCTGTTTGTACTCCAGATCCCCCATGAAACCATACAGAACATTCACATACTATTCACAGTATTCTACCCATACTGCATACAGCAGAAATGCCATGAGTTGTATGGTAGTATGCTACTCTGAGCAAGTCGTGATATCAAGGATGGCCAAATGATTACATCAGAGTGAGAAACTGAGTGTTTCCCCACAGCACGGATCAAAAGCTGATCCCTGCTGTGAAGATCACCTTGCTCCTGGAACGCCAGCCACTTTCATGCAAACAAGACACAAGCCAAGAGCTTACACACACTCCTAAACACTCATGTATTGCATAATCTTAAAAATGCTTACATTCAGTGTTGGGGAACGTTACTTTTCAAAGCTTTACTACATTAAAAGTAACTAAATGAAACTTATTAGTACAACTTGATTCCAAGTAAGCGTTCAGGTTTATATTCCTTTACCAGCAATATTTTGCCATTTTTAAAACATAAGTCGCAGGGTGGGCTCCAAGACGACTTATTGAACTATATCCATCGCTGATAAGCAAGCCTCACACGCTCTGGAACTACAAAACCCATCATGCACTATCCACACATGCAACATATCCTCCCACACAGCTTGCACACTTTTACTCCTGATTTCTCGCAATACGCGAAAGGAGAGGTGTAGAAAAGAAATGTGTTACTTATTTTAAAAAGCAACTCTATTTGTACTGACTAAAAAAAAATTATATCACGTTACTTGTTACTTGAAAAATCGATCTAATTAAGTAAGTGCGTTACTAGTTACACTTTACCCCCAACACTGCTTACATTCAGCTCTTAAATACCGATCAATGCCAAGATTTCCCACCCCACTCTGTCTCCCTTTAATGAACTAAATCCTAAAAGCGATTATGGAGTGATCTCCGCTGAGCAACTGCTGTATCGCTTATATTAAAACACACTTTGACCTCAAAGGATTTCAGCCAATCAGATCATCTCCTGGATTAGTGTTCACCACAGTCCAACAGGAGATTAGTGCTCCTAAATCTGAAAGCAAACCTTATACAGTACTCTCCTCCCTCCATCACACCACCTTGCTCTGTCTCCTCCCAATTTTAGAGTCTTGTACCCTGCTGTCAAACAGCTTAGATTGAGCTGGTTCAGGAGAGGGTGAATTTAAAGTGTTGTCTGGATGTTCCTCTAGTGTTTCTTGTACAGATGCTGTTTGCCTCCACAAACACCAGCAGATTTAGTGAGGATTCATTTTCTCAAATGCAATCTTACTTGCAATCTCTCTCCCTATTAAGCTTTATTTTGTCACCATTCTTTCACATGGTAGGCAGCAGCTGCTGGTAATTAGAGGGACTTTGGAAAATCTCCCTATTTTGAATGCAAGAAGAAAGAGTGAGATGCACTGTGCACACACAGCTATGGGTCTATGCAAAACCATACATGCAAAACTACAAAACAGAGTGTATGAAGAACAGCGGAGAAGGAACAAGGTTAAAGTTAGAATCAGAAAGGGTTTTAAAGCCTGATGTTATAGGAGAACCATCAGTATAGGAGACAACAATGATTAGAATTCGAATAACATCAATGTATTGGTGATTTAAAGAGTCCAGAAACAAATATACTGACCTAAAGATCCTCCAATGAATCTACCGTCTTTGCTTAATCTAATGTGCAACAATGAACCATTAAAAAAGTTTAGTTTCAAGGGTGTATAAAGGAGGATATAATCTGTGAAAGAGCGAAGGAGAAACTAGTGCAAGACTAATGAAAACTGCTGAACTAAGTGTGAGCAATCTCTCTCCACATGCATCGCTCTATCATACATGGAAGGATTGACTCCATAGGGGATATGAGGAGTGATAAATGAGCAAATATGACTATGGAGCTGGAATTACAGAGAGTGGGAGAGAAAGAAAGGGATATGTTAATTTCATTAAGAGAATGCTAATTGTGAGAAAGACTTTCTGTAGGGATGGAAGAATATTGCCACGCATAGAGAGATATATCGAGAGAGAAATGGAGGAGAGAAAGAAAGTAAAAAGGTGCGAAAGAAAAACAAAAAGATAGAAAAAAGAAAGAAAATGAAAGTACGAGAGGAAGAACGAAATATAGGTTAATTATGAATGAATGAAAGGAAGAAAGAGAGAACGAATTCACGAAAATATGAAAGGAAGAAGAACGAAAGATAGATAGAATGAAAGAACAAATGAACAGAACAAAGAAAATTTAAGAAGAAATGACAAACTGAATGAACAAACTAATTAACGAATAGACAACTGAAAGAAAGACAGAATGAATGAATGAATGAATGAATGAATGAATGAATGAGAAAAAGATTAAACAAATGTAAGAAAGTACTATAGAAAGAAAATAAAGAACCAACGAACAAACAAATGAATGAATAAACAAACAAAAGAGAGCAAATAAATGAATGAATGAATGAAGAATGAAAGTAATACAGACAGAAAGAACGAATGAGTGAATGAATAAACAAACAAACAAAAGAAACAAATAAAAAGTAAAGAACAAATGAACAAATTAAAGAAAGAATGAAATTAAGATAGACAGAGAACATGAAAGAATGAATGAGTGAAAGAAAGATAGAAGAAACGTAACAAATGAATGAATGAAATAAAGAACAAAAATAAGAAAGACAGAATGAAATAATTCATGAATGAGAGAAAGAAAGATCAAACAAATGTAAGGAAGTACCAAAGCAAGAAAGAACAAATGAACAAACAAACGAATGAAAGAATGAACAAATGAATGAATAAACAATCAAACAAAAGAAAAAAGAAAGAGAACAAATGGATGAATGTAGAACGAAAGAAAGCAAAACAGACTGACATAAAGAACAAAAGAATGAACGAATGAGTGAATGAATAAACAAAAAAAGAAACAAAGAAAAAAAGAAAGAACAAATTCAAGAAAAAATGAACGTAAGACAGGTAGACAAAAAAGAACGAATGAATAAACGAAAGAAAGAACAAACGAATGTAAGAAAGAAAAAAGAGAATGAGTTAATGAAAATAAAGAGCGAGAGTAGGACAGACAGACAGAATGAACAAATGAAGAAAGAAAGAAAGAAAGAAAGAAAGAAAGAAAGAAAGAAAGAAAGAAAGAAAGAAAGAAAGTGAAATAGTATAAATAACACAGCAAAATGAAATCTCAAGGATGGTCATGCAAATACAGCCATGAGAGAGATATTATAATACCATGTTACTTTTGATATATGCCATGGCATGGAATGATTACCATATTCATAAAGCATGTTATTTCATAATACTTCAAAGAATACCACAGTACTATGTCCAAAAAGTACTTTTTGTCCATTTTTTGTAGTGAATACATAAAGTGTGCCTGCACAACAGAACACAACACAGTATGTTTCTGCATCAACTCCTGTCTGTATTACATGAGCTTTATTAATACAGCAGAACACCCCAGAGGACTGACAGAGGAATCTAATCTTGCCACTCTAACAGCACACTGTGATGAGAGAGACCTGCCCCATGCTGAATAGAGATGCTGAAAAACCTTGCCAATTATTTGTCCCGGTCCTGTCGGGAGTCATGTAAATTACTTTAAGTGCACTTTTCCAGGGAGGTAAGGCCGCTATTACATTAATGACAACAGCGTAGGCTGACATGTCTAAGTTCCCTAAAGAGTCTTGACACAGGAAGGAAGACAGTAATGATGGACTGCATCCTCATAACCCACAATGATGGCGTGTGTAAGAATTTAGACTGTTTGTGTAGTCGAATAGTTCATCCAAAAATGAAAATGATGTCATCATTTACACTCATGTACTTCCAAACCAATGTGACTTTCTTTCTTCAAAATTTTGACCATTTTTGTTTTTGGGTGACCTATCCCTTTAAGGAGGACAACCTTTTTAGCAATTCCACAATACAATTTGAGAAATAAAAGCTTGTAAGCTTCTGATTGTTCAGCTTTGAGTTCGACACATCTGGATGCAGTTGCACTTGTCTGCCACCAGAGGGCAAACATCCTCTGTGCCTTTTGAGGGCATTGAGTACAAGACTGAAGACCTCCAAATGTACACAGTTTGCCTCTGATGGACCATTCCTACACCTTTTAGTCATTACATTATTAAATAACTCTAAACATTTCAGAGATTATAGTGAATAATGGAAAACTATGTTTATACAGTAAGTTCCTATATGTTGATTTACTGTCATTTCGAGTGTTTACATTTCAAGAGGGAACTTACATGTTGTGCAGCACACACCAGCCACAGTGCGGATCTCCTGAGCTCAAACACTCGCCACATGTGCCATACTGCTCACACGACTCGATCGGCACCCGCGTCACCTGTAAAACACAGACACTGAGGTTTTTAATGAGCAGAGTGCACATTCATTCAGCTTTAAGTGACAAAAGCTCCATTCATTCCTTTGATATGAGTTCTATGAAAAGCATTGCTTCCATAGATTCCCTACCATGTTTGTTTAAAGACACCAATGAGGGATTGCTCCCAATAAAAGAAGTGTTAATTGAGTGCAGAGTGGATGAGAGAAATTAGAAGAATCCATATGTCGTGGACAGCGGGAATCCATTTCTACCCTTTATGAAGGACACAAAGTCCCAAAGGATTTTTTGCTCTTTCATAGCTTAGAAGACATACTTATTAGTGTTCTTAGTTATGTTTCAAGTATCAACTTTGTCTCAGATGTTTCCCCTAAATTCCTAAGGAGACAATCTTTGTCATACAGTTACAATATAGAGCTATAAAATGAATGTGGATAGAAAAGCTCAGATAATTTGGTTAGGGAATAATCTGATGAGAACATGTTTGAGTCCATATTGAAATCGAATTTCTTGACGGCAGTTCGGTGCAGTTTGTGACATTGTTGAGATTTCTTCTGAAACTCAGGAGAAGCCATAATTGACATTTCTTGGGTCTATTTATCTGGAGCAAATCTAAGTGGCTCAATTCGATCTCATTGAGGTCTTAAATTATTGAGATATTACAGATTATTCATATTTCTTTTGATTATTCATTTTATTTGAGTTACTCGGATTTCCTGTTTTCATGCTGGTGACAGAAGTTGGTGTGTACAAGAAAATGTGTGTGTTAACAAAGTTTTTATAGCACATCAGTACACTAGCAGCCATCTTTGGAATGCTCCGGGAAGCTATTTCCAGTCATGAAAATGCAGATTATGGTCAAAGAACATATTTAAAATCTGCAGTAAAATCTGACAACAATAGTATCACAAATTGTGATTCTTTACCTCAGATTATGTGGAAAAATTAGCTTGTATAACTAATCCACATGCTCTTTCTCGAGTTGATTGACAGGCGTCAGTATCTAAAAGGTGATTGGCTCTTTTACCTGTAAAACAGGACTTCATTTCTACATCCGTTGAACGGGGCATTCCAATTTCTCCCATTATTTTGCCCATTATTTGAGTAGCCTCTCGCTGCATCTTGCGGTGGATATCCAACCCGGCCCACATCCAAGTGTGATGTCAGAAGCCACGCCCATCCAAATGTGACGTCGGAAGCCACGCCCATCCAAGTGTGACGTCGGAAGCCACGCCCATCCAAGTGTGACGTCAGAAGCCACGCCCATCCAAGTGTGACGTCGGAAGCCACGCCCATCCAAGTGTGACGTCGGAAGCCACGCCCATCGAAGTGTGACGTCAGAAGCCACGCCCATCCATGTGTGACGTCGGAAGCCACGCCCATCCAAGTGTGACGTCGGAAGCCAGCTGCTTTCAACAGGTAACATCTCATTCTCATACAACTCATACGTATTATGTTGAACAGTGTTTATACTAAAACCGCAAGTGTGTTTTGTGCATTTTGTTTCGCAGTTACCTTCGTCTTCTAGTCTTCTCTTCTCGATGCTTCTTCCTGTTTTTAAATGTTAACGTTAATGAGAATGTGTCCAATTTGGGCATGGGCGTGGTGGCTTCTGACGTCACACTTGGATGTGGCCGGGTTGGATATCCACCGCAGGATGCAGCGAGCTGTACTTGCATTATTTTGCCCAAATACTCTCTGGTGTTAATCTGTATACAATATGTGTTTCCTTTGAAATATTTAAGTCAAAGACAAACAACGGTGTGTTCAGTTGTAAATCTTGTACTGTGCATATACTGTATGTGTTTGTGTATGTGTTTAGAACAGAGGCTAATAGAACGAAACAGCTGTGCTACTCCAACTGAGAGAAATAGCATTGTCACAGTGCTCCTTTGTGTAGCCCACTGCACCTGTCCAGTTAATCCCAAAGTGTACTTTGGTTTTAACACGAACGCTTGGCATCTTCATACAGCTGAACGCTCACCTTTCAAAGTATACTTCATTTGACTGTACAAATAAGCACTATGAATGCTATGGGACACAGGACTATTTCTCTTCAGGAGTTTAGGCCCACAAAGATAGACTCAAGTTACACAAATACAGGTATCTCTTGACCTCCACACAGACGTGTTCTTGGTGTTATTTTCAGCTGTTATTTTCAACCCTTATCCTACAACTAAAACAAGACTTTATAATGATTTATCTATTCATTTTCAAACTGAGAATGTCCCTGTTAGCTTTATGCCACTTTTGGGCACAATTGTGTCCCTGAACTATACCTAAGTATGTACACACACAACAAACACAAATGCAGGGATGAATGTAAGCACACACACAGTCCAAACATCTATGAGGAAAAAACATACAGACAGTTGAGACAGTTACTGATCTGAGTATAAGATGCTCTTTGTACATATGAAAATTATAAAGTATAATGAACATTTACTGTGTAGTTGATACGGAGACATCAACAAGCTTTGAAAGTCTTTTAGGTTCCTGATTCTTTTTCTTTTTAAGTGTTTCTAATTCAGTGAGCTTTTCAAGAAAGTAAACTGTTCACTCCTCATAGCCAAACAAGTATGTCTTTGGCAAATAGTCTAAACAGATGCTCTCTTACACCCGCTAAATGCTCAAGCTATACCTTGGAGAAGTGTACTAACCAGATACACACTCTCACATGCCCACTACAATAAACCAGGGTGTTGCTTTCCCTGCTGACCCACAATGCCCCTTTCTACTGTGCTCGCAGAGCCTTCAGCTGCCCACTTGGCATGCCGGAATGGCGTCAGTGCGATGACCGGGCCATGGCTCTGTGATGTGCCTGTGTTTGCACCGTAATATCTCTTTTATCTAGTCAGCTATTTTCAGGGGGTTTGCTTTCCATTGCCAAGGCTGAGCTTGTGATCTTGTTGCCAGGATGATTTTAGGGTACACCTGCATCCTATTTGCCAACACAGACTAATACAGGCAGAAAAGGAGTGTGTGTGAAGTTGTTATGGTTTTCCAGACAAAAATATGATTTTGCTTAACAGCACATTTGACAGGATAAATTATATGGATAGCTTTATATTGTTAGGTACAATGGATGAAAGTATGTGCATGCAACTTCCAGTTATAGTACTTTATTTTCTAATCTTTTGACAAGAAAAATGTGAAAGGTGCACCCATACAAAAAGTCGGATGTTATGGGTGGTTGCCATGACATTACCATGCGGTTTAAAACATGTTCTGAAGATACATAGCTTGTTGCTATGTGGTTAGCTAGTCCATTGCTAGCTGGTTGCTTAATAAAACCATGTGAAAAAAAACTCTAAGTATAACTCTACAATGTTTAGGGCCAGTTGTTAAGAAAACACATTATAATTGCAAGGGGTCATTCACAACCACCCGTGTCCTTGCGCTAAAAGAAAAAAGCTGGAAACAGCACAACACAGGTTTTTAGCAGTTGAAGTTTTTTATTTTTTTTTTCATTTAAGACCACTTCTACACTCAGATTTCATTTTCCTAACATAGAAAAACAATTGAAACAACATGGGCGGACACAAATTCAGTTCAGTGTAGCCACTAAAGCTATTGTCATGAAAGTTTTCTTAACTTGAGTGGTTTCTTGCAACCGGCTGCTGGTCAATGGAATTTTATCAACATTACCATTTACAAGCCAAACATTACAATGATTTTTCAGTATGATAAAATATTTAATTGCTGCTTGAATTAGCAAGCACCAATAATAAAGAGATGCAACTACATTTGCAAGATACAATTTGGCCAATAAGATAACACCTGTTAATATTATATCAGAATTCCGGGCACAGCCTTGTTTCGATAAGCTTATTAATGATTAAAGTCATTGTGTTTTCTTTATACCGACATTGGCGAAGGGGTCAAAAGGCCAAAATGAAGTGAGAGACAGTGTTAAGATTGATGAGTGGGCACACAGTGTGTGTTTAGTGAGAGGGGTGGAATAGGTTCCTGCGGCGTGTGTGTGTGTGTGTGTGTGTGTGTGTGTGTGTGTGTGTGTGTGTGTGTGTGTGTGTGTGTGTGTGCTATATGGCCGTGTTAAATGTCATTAGTGTTTGAGCGGCGGGGTCTGACGGGGGGTGGTGATCCACCTGTCCCTGCAACACACTTCCTTAACGGCTCGCAGACAAAGACACGCATTCAACCTCCCGATACTAGCAGCACTCCTGTTGTTTGCACTCACACATGCGTACTATTGGGCGATTGTTTGCAATCACACACACATACACAGTTGTGCTTTTTTATGTTTATATATTCTAGGGCTGGGCGATATAGCTAGAAAAAAAATCTATATTGATTTTGGACAAGTAGATTCTTGATTTTGAATGCAAGAACTAAACTATAGCAACAGATCTAGTTGGAAATAATCAAGGCATGTTTTCCACTTAATATTTTTTATTCGGTGCACAAACTTATATTTCATCATTTTAAATATAGGCTTATACACAATATATAAACACTTTTAAGAGCCCTTCAAAAACAATCCGTCACCAGATGATGATGTGCTATAATGTAATGAAATAATATAAATTGAAATTGTTCTTTGAATTTTATTTTTGAATGGCTGTCTATGGAGAAACATGCTTATTGCCATCGGGTGGTGTAGTTCCAGCATCTATCAGCAGGTGCTAACAGGGACCTGCTAACCAGCCAATTCCTGACCCCCTGGTCTCACAAGACTCCATCCATGTCCTTTTTTCATTTTCACCCACCCACACTCCCTCTCTCTCTCCCTAGTTTTCTCTTTATTTTCACTCATTGCCCCAGGACAAACAGGTGGTCAAAAGTAATGAGAACGGCACATCAGCGCTGCCACCCAGCCTGATGACAAACAAGCCCACCAGGGGCTCTGTTCACAAAGCAATAGCGGCTCGACGGCCACACCACACTGGTTCAACATGGACAATAAGGTTCAATGTTACAAAACACTGACTTAAAGCCAGACCAACAATCCAAAAACATTAAATTCACAGTTTCGAGACCAGATGATGTTGTCTCGACACCAGCAATCACCAAATTACTTTTTTTGAAATGACGTTAAGATGAGATGCAAACATAGATTTGATTTTCAGAAGAAAAAAAAATGTGAGTAATGCTTGCACATACTAAACTTGCAATAGTGCAGGGTGGGTGTCAGGGCATTGCCACTGTATGTTGTTGCTAAGGTGTTCTAATTGTTATTTTGTGTATTATTATGACATTTCTGTGTCCTAGGTTGTTACTAGGTGGTCAGTAATATTTTAGTTGCTAGATATGTTTCAGGTACCTACTGCAGTGTAAGTCTATGGGTTTTTTCCCCCTGTTTCATTGCACACCAGGCAACATACAAGTCTAATTAAAATATACATAGCACATGTTAGGAATTTAAAAAAAATATCCCTAACCCCAACTATGCAAAACAGCAATAGTTATGCTTGCCTTAGCAAGCAGAACTAACTAAGATCCCCATTCTTTTTGATGGAGGGCCACTGACCCTATATTTTCACTTGAGGCCAGTCTGATGCAGTGTCCTATTCTAATGTGGGGATCAAGAAGGGGCCAGCTGCACTACATGGAGACACAGCTGCCGCAGGTGTGCATCCATATCTAAACACTTGGCAGGACAATGTCAAAAGAGAAGATGAAGATTGATATACAGATTGATATAAAGACCTACAGACATAAAAAAGTAAGAGGGATAAAGGTGTCATGGGGGTCGTGGGTAGAATGCAACAGCTGTTGACCAGCACATGCTTCAGTCAGTCAGCACAACGGGAAGCACAATGAGGCCTGTTCTCCCACTGAGAGCAGCCTGTGTGCAGTGTATGTGCGCAAATTTATGTCCACTGGTCAATGTGCATTTAAACATTTCCTCATAAAATTTAGAGGAACATTAAAGTTTAACATCAAATTTTAATTTGCACCAATTGTCTAGTTTTTACAATAGAGCAAAATCAATTATAATAAAGCAATAAACCAATGTTACCGTGATTTTACCACAGTTAAGTGGTGTTGTTAAGAACGACACTAGCTGCAGCAACAGCAATATAATAAATGACACCAATGTTAAAAAGAATAATTACATGTAATAATAAAGAGCTCAATAAACTATTGTTCTGCCAAGTAATCCGTTACAAACTTCCATTTTCAGTTTCCCCACATCATAATTTTCCAAAGTATGCGGTAATGGAGAGTGTTTACCAAAGTGAATGAATGAAAGGTATAAATGTAGCAAAATCAAAAGTTAAGCGTCAACAAAGAGTTAATGGATGTTTACAGATAACAAAAAACATAACGATCAAACTTGGCAAATTCACATAGAATTCGATCAATGTGCAGTCACAAGTGAGCACAATTATTTTAAAACAACTTCGAAAAAGGCCAATTTTTGAGTTTGAATTACTTGTTTAAATAATGATAATAAATAAATATACATATATATTAATAATAAATTATATATATATTTTTTAAAGCAGTCCAAAGTTACAAAAGTTCAAGAATGAACAAAGTGACATTGATGCGTTTGCAGGTTAGTGTATGAAACTGGTTTAACTGCGCAAACGGAATGAAATTGCTACGTTTATTAAGCAATTTCTTGAATAGGTCTTTCAGTCAAGCTGTCAAACCACAAAACTACATATTGTAACTGAAAATACATTGTGTAGGCTATATGAAAGATACTTAATATATCATCCAATGATAGCTAGAGTAAATCATTTTTGTCCTTTGATAATGATTTAGGTCGAATTTAATGGAAAACTTAATGGAGTTTCCCTCCGTGGCACTGCAGAATTTTGATGCGGAGTGTTGGTGGCGTGTGGGTACCTTAGTAGAAAATAATCTTTATTAATTTTAAAACATGCCATGTCGCATCCGATGCACGACCCCCTTTATCCTGCCGCTTACACTTTACCAGTTGTGTTCAGAAATTTGTTTGAAATACCAAAATTATTATGCAACGAGCAGTCCTATTTATATTTTAAAAAAAGTCCATCGATAATCATTGGTTTGTGTTTACACCGTTTATAACCTTACCCCAACAAAAGAAAACCGTTTAACGGTTTACCCACTTAAACCATTTATATGACCAACAGACATTATTAAACATAATCGGTGTAAGAACGTGCATGTAAACACGCTTATTTATATATAATTCAACTTATTTGTGGACATAGATGCAAGTATATCGGCTTTTTTAAACGTGGCTAGTCCAATCAGATTTTATTGCCATAGCTATCCATTTTATAAGTCTACGTTACTTACATTTTAGTTTTTATTTTGCTGTCTATCCTCCAAGCAACAGAGAATTATCATTGTAACATTCAAGTGCATTAAACTTAATATATTAATATCACTTGGCTTGAATGACAACTGTTGTAAGATTAGCGTGGAATTCTGGGTTCAGCCCAAACTCATGGTAGAACAGGGGCTGCGCCAACTCCTAATTTTCTCTTGAGCTTGTTAATTCTTCCACAGATTAAAATGCTTCAAGAATGCTATCTGCTAATCTCTATCTGGCATGAACTCGATATTTTCCACCCGTTCTGACGCTAGCCAAGAAGCGCCTGGAGACAGGACATCTAGAGGAAGAAAAGATGGAGTTGGCAATAAACTAGTCCTATTCAGTCCCAAAAAGGATCCTCTAGACCAGGCATGGACTGGCCATCGGGAGCACCGGGACATTTCCGGGTGGGCCAGCTGTCGAAACCGGATTTACACAAACGTAAATATACAAATATTTAAAGGAAGAAAAAGCTCTGACTACATCATGCTGGCCCATTTAAAGGGATAGTTCACTCCAAAAAATCTAAATTCTCTCTGAATGTTAGCCTCAGTCATCACTCACTTCCATTGTATGAAAAAAAAAAAAAAGCAATCAAAGTGAATAGTGACTAAGGCTCTCAGTCCCTAACATTTTGCCTTACATCTCTTTTTGTGCTCCAAATAAGAAAACAAAGTCTTACAGGTTAGGAACAACATGAGGGTGAGTAAATGATGACAGAAGAGACAGTAAGACTAGCCTATGGTACAAATAACCCTCAAAAGAACCTCTGATGCTGTAATCCTGACCTCAAGTGTTACAATTACAATAGAAAGGCTGATCCCAGATCTTTGTTTGGTGTTAAGAGACTGATTTGTGGGATGTATGGAGACTACAGTATGCTGGGAGAGCTGCGAGCTGTTTCTGGACATGAGGAATAAATGTTCACATTAGCTCTGTGTTTCGTAGTCCTAACTGCCACAGGCACCTGTCTGATGAATGTAGAACCATTAGAGAGAAGCAAGAGACAGAGCGAGAAAGAAAGAGAGTGTGAGAGAGATGTAGGATCTGAGGTAAATGATTAAGAAAAGAAACAAGTAGAGCTGTTAAGGGAAAAGGAGAGAAAGAGGAAGAGAGAGATGGTGGTGTAGAGGACAGAGGAAATCTAGTTTGTCAACATTAACTTTCAATGTATGGAATAAAGATGCAATGAAAGTCAATGGTGACTGAGACTAACAAACTGCCTAACATCTCCTTTTGTGTTCTATGGTAGAAAGCAAAAATGATATGGGTTTGAAACAACATGAGGATGAGTAAATGACAAAGAATTTTATTTTTTGGCTAATTTCAAAAAGACAGAGAACTTGTAAACGTAACTGTTTTCTGGTAGACCGTTAAAAAACTTTGCACCCTGACTCCTTGAAATTGTGTAAAGCCAGCCAATCAGCTTGTAGCTTGCCAATTTGAGAAAACAATATGCATTAGATGGTTATTGATCAATCTGTAGGTGTAATATCTGTGGAAATCTTGAAGCCTCTCACGTTAAAAAATTCAGATGTGCACAGACACGCATACTTAAAATGTTCGCAAAATCTACACAGTAGTTGCCATAGTTACCAGTCCAGGCATTGACCCCCTACCCCTCTCCTGGAGTGAGCCGTAAACAGCTGGTACCACTGGGACGCACCACCACCTACACATTTACACTCGTCAAACACATACATACACTCACACATTCATTTTTAATGCGTGCGACTGAGCTCTGCACCCACAGCAATGAGAGCCATCGATCACATCCTCTCAAACACACACACGGAATGCAATAGTCTCACTGACATAAATCTACAGGCTTTCATGGAAAATCTGAGAAACACAGCATGTGTGTGTGAATTTATGTGGATATGTGTAACTCCTTATCCACCTACACATACAGTATATCACAGGTATCCCTCAAATACACAGACAATTAATGCAACAGAAACATTCAACAGCCACACACACATAGATACCAGGAACTAGACCCAGTCAACATTAATTTTCACTGGATTAATTTGAAATACAATGACAATAAATGGTGACTGAGGCTGTCATTCTACCTAGAATCCCTATATGACTTTCTTTCTTCAATGGAACACAAAAATAGATGTTTGGCAGCGTGTGTCACCCTTTAATTTTATGGAAAAAAAAAAAGATGCAATGCAAGTGAATGGTGACTGGGATAAAACGTTCTACCTTACATCCCTGCATGACTCTCTTTCTTCCAAGGAACACAAAAGGAGATGTTAGGCAGTATGCTAGCCTCAGTCACCATACACTTTCAATGCATCTTTTTTTCCATACAGTGACAGTGAATGGTGACTGAGGCTGTTATTCTGCCTAACATCCCATATGACGTTCTTTCTTCCACGGAACACAAAAGGCAATGTTTGGCATTGTGTTTTTCTTAGTCACCATTCACTTGCATTGCATCTTTTTTCCATACAATGTAAGTAAATTGTTACTGAGGCTGTCATTCTGCCTAATATCTCCTTTTGCATTCCACACAAGGGGTTTGGAATGACATACTGTAAGAGTGAGTCAATGATGATTTCATTTTGGGGTGAACTATCCCTTAAAGACCGATTAGTCGATTTGCCACCCAGTCGATTTAAAAAAATATGTAGTTTTGCACATCCTTATCTCATACCCTCAGCCTGAACACATATTCTTTGGTGAGAAGTCCATGCTTGGCTAAGCTGAGGGCAACAACTGACAGTCTCTTATCCATTCAGGGCAGTGTCTCTGTGAAGCAGAGCGGCACACAAACTCTCACATGGGAGGCTAATCTGACCCCTTTAATCCCAGCAGAGATACAGTAGAGCATAGCCATTCACACACACCATGATTTTATTTACAGCAAACCCATTCAACTGGAATACATTTACGAGAGAAATATAACATTCATACATGTAAACACAAGTGCACAGACACACTCTTACACAAACTACTACTGCACACAAACACAAATGGTAGTGTCTGAGCAACTATGTCAGCTCTAGTCATTTCTGTAGTGACCGTGAACGAATGTGAGTGTGTGTGAGTTCAAAACTTAATCAAAGGACTCTTTATTGCGTGAGGTCACTCATCATGGTTCTACTATACTGGAAGTGAATGATAGGGTGATAGAGAAAGAGAGAGAATGCATCATGTCTGTGTGTAGATAAACTAGCTCCTTAAAATATATTAAACAGACACTTTTCACCCAAAAAAGAAAATTCTTTCCTCGTTAAGTCACCCTCATTTGTTTCAAACCTATATGATTTATTTATTTTGAGAAAAACAAAAGGCAGTATGTAAGTCTCAAAAATCATTCACATTAATTGCATCTTTTTTTCTTCCATAAAATAAAAGTGAATTGTGACTGAGACTTTCAGTCCCTAACAATCTGCCTAACATCTTCCTCATCTGTTTCACAGAACGAACATAGTTTGTCAGTACTGTTGTCAGGTGAGGTGTTAGCAGCATTTGGAACAGCAAATAATGACAACATTTACTATTTTTGGGTAAACTAATCCTTTGAGACTTTTAAGTGGTGCTTGCTAAGGGGCTGCTCACTCAGGGTGTGTTCTTACGTCTGTGTTATTTTACAGTTGTTACACTGTAGGTGTCTTCGATCATTGTGATCAATCTACATGTTTTGATTTGATGCATTCTTAACATGCCGTGTCAAGTAAAAAGTAGTTTGGACAGGCTCTTTGGACTGCAGCCACCTAGCAACAACCCAGAACACCCTAGCAACTGCATAGCAACAATTCAGAACATTTGAGCAACTGCAAAGCAATGCCCTGGAAACCACAAACAACACCCTGCACAACTCACAATTTCTTCAGAAAAAAATAAAAATATATCTAGTTATTAGTTGGTGAGAACAAATCCTGGCACAGTGGAACACAGCGCAACTGGACTGATTAGGAACTATATTAAAGTCAAAAGGCTAGCATGTAAGCATATTGTGTGACCTTTAAAATGCCTCTCCACTCAGAACTTAAATGTCACATGGACTTTTTGCAGTCCAGCAGAACACATAAATCAAAATTAGACAACCTCAATGCTAACTATCAATCTTACAAGGCAATGAGACACTGCTACTGAGCAAACTGCCTGATCAAGGGAAATATTAGCTTAGACTGTTTCCAGAGCATAAAAGATTTTCAATAGCATTAGATGTTTCCTAGTCATAAATAATTGTTATATCTGAGTGAGGAGTTGTGTCTGATTATGTTTTAGATTCAATTTGAGGGCTCTTAACCTGTGTGTTTGAAAAGAGCTCAGACTCAGAGCCTCCTTGGCGAGCCACTTCTCTCCCATCAGAGATATTTGTGTAACAGATTTGGCCTGAACGTGCAGATTTAGCTAACTATAGCATCTTGACGCTGCAGCACTAGAGGGTCTATTAAAGACTGCTATAAAAAGCATTAACCACAGTGAATCTCAGCCAAAATACAGGCATGAACACAACTTCCGCGAGGGACTGTGTTACTTATCGCACAGAGGTTGTGGGTTATGTCACATTGGAGAAATGGGTCAACAACAGAAAGTTGACACATAGTGGGCCTCACGGTGGAGCTATGCACAGAGCTCAGGCACATAAGAGAATGGTTATGTTTGGAATGGCTACAATTCTACTCAGTAAATACTGTAAGCAAATTTTCTGAAAAAAGATAGTAAGAAGTACAGTATACAGAATGCTTGTATTCTATTCTGAACACAAGGAGCAATTTACACTAAACAAGTTTAAGCGTTCACCTGCGGCATTTTTCAATTGTCTTTCTACGTAAACAGAACTTAAACTTTTAAACTTTTAGAAGCAGAGCAACAAAAGTGGAGTCTTTTAAATATTTGATTCATGTCGATTTTATGTTTTATATATGTCTTTGACAAGGAGGAGGGCAGGACCGGGCTGTGACCACGCACACCCGACCCCCAATCGGGCTAATCAGTCAAGGAGAGCGATAGGCTGAACGAGATGTGGCAGTTTGGGAGAGAGAGATCTACAGGCAGCTGCCCTGTATGTGTTTATGTTTGTGTGTTTTTGTGTTTGAGTTTATTAAAAACATTACTTTGATGCTTCGTCCGGTTCCCGCCTCCTTTCCATTGAACCCTGTTACATTGGTGCAGAAACCCAGGAAGGAGGAGAGCAGGGCCGGGCCATGACTACGCACTCCCGGCCCGTAATCGGGCTAATCCGCTGAAGAGAGGGATAGGCGCAATGAAATGTGGCAGTTCGGGAGGGAGAGAGAGCTTCAGGCAGCTGACCTGTATGTGTTTATGTTTGTATGTTTTTGTGTTTGAGTTTATTAAAACATTGCATTATAAATGCATAAATGCATCCACTTTATAAATGCATTTTTAGGCAGATTTAGCTAAATAACAATACATAATTTGCTAACAATTTAAAAAAAAGACAAACTACATGCATACAAATTCCCTTGGGGAATGGGGGCATGTAGGTTAGAAATACAGACATTGAGAGAGACAAAGAAAGAGTGAAATAATATAGCGATAGACTGGACCTGAGATAGATGGCTGAAAACAGCAGCCAGTCGATAGAGAGTGAGTACATCAATAATGTATGACTGGAATTCTTGCAGGAGCCGAGCAGGAGAGGAACGAGTTTGGTACATTATTCAACCATATTTTATGACTCACGCAGGCATATGTACAAAATAGTGATCCAATCCGCCTCACCTGACAATGGCACTGTTCACATTCTGTGACACTAATGAGAGAAAGATGCGCAAGGGGGCCGTGTTTGCCTGTTTCTGGAGTGTGGCATCCGGGCGCAGCTGCCGGGCGTGCTCCGAGCCCCCACAGGGAGATGTCGGTAAAACCCTGTAACCTGTCTGTCTGTCAGGCTGTCAATTAGCCCTTGACACCTCCCTTACAAAGTGTCAGATGGACATTGGTCTCAAACTTTTTCTATCTGTCTCTAGGTTGGGGGCTTTAGCTAATCGTCCTGGTCAAAATGCAACTGTCAGATAAGCTAACTGATCAGACCTCTAAATGTGATTACCTGCCATAAGCCTGCTTTTCCACATTCAGGCACAGGACAATGGCTTTGCTATAAGAAATACTATAATTAGTGCACTTTCTAAAATAGCAGATGCTTAATTGGAGCAGACAAAAGATGGAAAGGTTTTATCACACCACAATACCCTGCTGAAAAAACTAACAAACAAAACCACAGCTTGAACCAGCTTAAGCTGGTCTAATTTCTGATTTTAAAATAGTTTTGGGAGACTAGCTATAGAGGCCAGTAACTGATGAGGTCAAGATTCATAACCACCAAAGACATTCACAATAGTGGTTGACAGATATGTAATAAAACATTTTTTTTCACTTTTTTGACTGATTCTTCATATATGTATTCCACAGGCGAAATACAGTCTCAATTGGAATCAGTGCAGCGACACATTTTCTCAAGTTTGGTGAAATTTGATGGGCAGAAAGTTTTGGTTTGACAGTGACCTCTGTGTTGCAGTGCTTCATACACAGCTACATTGAATATTCACAATGGACAAGTGGTGAGTTTTTGAAGCTTGATACTCTCACGGAGTATAAAGTGCAGGATTAAAAAGAGGCTTATTGGCAATTAGTTTTTTGCTGGTTTCACACTCGCTCAATGTCCGCCCTCGCTTTCTTCGCCTGTGGAATTTTGCTGTGCAAAGGTAAATGTGACCGTGCCTAAAAGGGCTAGTTCACCTAAAAATACAAAAATTCTCATTATTTACCCACTCTTCAGCCATCCCAGATGTGTATGACTTTCTTTTTTCTGCTGAACACAAATTAAGATTTTTTGAAAAATATCTCAGCTCTGTAGGTCCATACAATGTGTAAAAAGTGATTGGTGGCCCAAAAATATATAGAATATATACTGCATATAAAGGCAGCATAAAAGTAATACATATGAATCCAGTGGTTAAATCCATTTCTTCAGAAGAGATATGATAGGTGTGGATGAGAAATAGTATATTTACTATAAATCTTCACTTTTACTTTCACTTCCACATTCTTGTCCTTTTGCTTTTTGTGATTCACATTCTTTGTGCATATCGCAACCGACTGGGTGGGGGGAGAATCTGTCGTAAAAAGGACTTAAATATTGACCTGTTTCTCACCCACACATATCATATTGCTTCTGAAGATATTGATTTAACCACTGGAGTTGTGTGGATTACTCTTATGCTGCCTTTATGTGCTTTATGGACCTTCAAACTTGATATGGCCATTCAAATAAAAAAGAGCTACATTTGCTCCTTCTGTGCTGATTTTATGTAGAAAATGAGACCCAAAGACATTCGAGGCTCATTACCAGAATAGTCTTGTGACTGTCAAAGTGGCTGGATTAAATGAGGCGAATGGAACTGTGTGTGTTTTCCATCTTGCTTTTTCTACAAAATGAGGGCCTATTATTTCAGTTTCAGGGTTGTTTCAGTTGAGCCCATCTGCCTCCTTCTTTGCTTTCCTGGAGGAGGGAAAGAAATTGGGACATGTCTCTATCATATCACCATCCCAGGATCTCATGATCCGCTGAGTGAATCAAAGGATGCATCAGTTGCGTCCATGCGGCTCTGCTAAATTGTTTTTTTCACAGGTCTGCAGTGGGCTGAATGGAAGAGGCTTGTTTATGATTTGAATGTTACCAGACTGGACCACCTGAGCCTTTACAGTGTTTTCCCCCGTCTCCCTAAACCCAGTCAGCCAATCACGCTGAGCGTATGCCTGCGGAGCAGCCAAGAGAGCAGTGGGGTGCAGCCAAACCTGCCATCTGTATATCCACACAACACACACACAAACACACACACAAGAGACTTCTACAAATGCAGAGGGGGCAACTGGCAAATAAACATCCAGGAAAAGGGGCATAAACCACAACACACAAATCAACATACACAAACACAAGGGTGTAGCAACATGTTCCCTTCACTTTTAGAAATGTCTAAGTATGCCTCCCTCATCCTAGTGTTGTTCCAAACCCTTGTGACTTTGTTTTTTCTGTGGAACACAAAAGGAGATGTCAGGCAGAATTTTAGCCTCAGTCACCAAAGTACAAAGATTGCATGAAAGTGAATGGTGACTGAGACAATATAACAATGTGCCTAACATCTCTTTAAGCAAATCAGGTGGGACTAATGGGTGAACACCATGTCTCATATAATGCACTAACACACTTTTTTTCTCTTCTGGTTTATGCAAAATCAAGAAAGAAATGTCCTTTGTTTCCCCAAACAAAAGAAGCCCTCATGCCGTCACCTAAACACACGCTCTCACTTTGATGTTTACACTCTATAATTTCACATAATCAGACCTGAAATATCATGCAGCCCCCCAGGTCACAACGACCCACTGTCTGGCTGCTTTCTTGAAATCAATAAGCCCCCTATCATCTCCCTCGCTGATGTACATCACTGCGTGTGTGTGTGTATGTGTGTGTGTGTGTGTGAGTGTTACAGACAGGGCCTTCAGCCTGTTGCTGTGGGCTTTGACAGCTGAATTATTCACTCCTCAGACAGTACCTGAGCCTCAGCCTGCTGTCAGTTCAAACTGAATTATCATCTGAGATACAAACATACCACTGCTTTGGAATCTGCAAATAAAACTAGATCCTACCTGGCTAAAAATATAACAGCTTAAACAAGCATATGCTGTTTTGCTGGTCTTAGCTGGTTGAAGATGGTCTTAAGCAGACATGTGTTTGGTACACCTGCAACGGAAGTAATTCCTCAAAAGCTTCTGTCTCCCTCAAAAATGCTTCCAAGTCTGGGGCGATCTTTATTCTTGCCTTTATGATATTTTCTTTGCAACATTCATCACTGTCTCTGGTGTGTATCCTGCGGTTCTGTTGCCCACCAGTCTGCACTGCTCCCCATTGAGTTTTGTCAGCATCTTGCCAGCTAAACACTTGAGAATGACATCCATCACTCACTCTGTGGAGGCAATGTACACTTGCTGCATAAGTATTATGCCCATGATGTAAATGCACGATGCATCAAACACACACAAACAAATATAATTGATAACATCTACATCTAGCTCTGGAGATCAGACCAGGAGTGGAGAGCGGAAACCAAGGTTATTATAGTTTGGAATTTAGAAATTTTTGGAAGTTTTTATTTCTATTTTATTTTTAAAGTGTCCTTTCAATTTAATTTAGTTACACTTAAAATTTTACAAAAAGGTTCTATTTGTGAGCATAAGTAAATGTACTGTATTTGATATCATGAAATACTGATGAATAATATTTTTTACAGCTTTTATTTATCCTGTTTATATATGTAAATGTATCTACCATAAATACTATGGTGTATTATTAGTTAATGCTAGTCCATAATGCATTAACTAATACTTATAACATATACTTATACATATACGTAAACTTTTAATAATAAAATATGTATTTGTATGTTGCCATTAACATTAACCAAGATTAATAATTGCTGTAAATAATTGTTCAATGTTAGTTTGCGCTAGCAAATGTGCTAGCAAAATCTTATTGTAAAGTGTTACTATTTTAGTTAGTTTAAAATATTCAATTGATAGTTGTAGTTTAATTAATTTAAATAAAAAAATAATTAAATAAAAGTTAAAATAGATTTTCATCACTGTAAATCAAACAAAATTCAAATAAATTATGAAGAAAATCTATTTTTAGTTTTTGATTTACTGTATATTATAAAATTTGAAATCTTACAACAGGCCTTCATTAAAAAACAAAACAAAACAAAACAAAACTACCACTAAATAGGGATGATATTTACATAAAAATAATAATAATAATAACAAAAAAAATTAAATATACTGCAAACTGAACTAAACTGAAACAAGAAACAAAAATGTCTTAATTCAGTTTTCGTTAACAAAAAGAACCCTGGCGGAAACTAGATAAATAGTTCTCTGTATAGTGACTACAAAGCAATGACACTGAAACTAATATAAAACGAAATATTCGGAAAAACAAACAAAACTGAAACTAGGAGCGAAATTATGTTTTAATTTAGTTTGTTTTAGTTTTCGTTAACAATAACACTGGCAGAACTAGATAGCGATGACACTAATACCAATCTAGATTGTGACTAGATAGCATTAACTACATCTAAAATAAAAACTAAATATACTGAAAAACAACCCATACAGAAACTAGAAATGATAATATTTTTATTTATATATTTTTTTTATTAAAGATTATAACACTGGTGGATGTAGAACTGAACCTTATAGAGTGAGTCCAAGAATATGCATGTAATTAACATATGAAAGGCCACTAACGAGAGGTGTAATGTGGCATTAGCTCTTGAGTGTTTGCAAGAGTCAATAGCATAAACGCAAATACACACTAAATCTGCATCCATCAGTACACTTTATGCTGACAGCTCTCTCAATATGATACTCATAGAAGGACAGAAGCAGTATCTAGATTGATTATTTTCACTATTAGCCAGCAACGCTGCAGTAGAACAGACACTCTTCCGACACATACGGTACCCCGAAAAGGCAGAACCTGCCACTACCGCTGTGTAACCCAGGAAAAATATCACCTCACGCAGTGCAGGGTGTTAACGGTCGCATCTGAGCCATTAGCAACTCAGACAAAGAGCATATGCAGGTCTGGCAACGGCTGACAAGAAGGGGGGTGGGGTTCAGGGTCTGAAAATGCTTTTTGTTTTTTTGTTTTAGTATTTTAGGGTTGCCAAAGTTAAATGAAAATCTACATTTTAGTTTTCGTTAACAATAAAAACTCTGGTGGGCTTCACCCCGGACTGTGCCAGAGCTGGCAACTAAACCTGCAGAGGTGCTCGGGGGGAGCGCTCCATCTACAGGGGGGCTTCATTTACAGCCCCTCAGCACAAAACAAGAGGAGGGGTGCTGGGCCTGCTGCGACATTCAGCAGGGTGAAAGCAGGCATACATTGACAGCATCTGTTTGGAAGCACGCAGGCACAGTGGGAGCGCTGCACTCATCTCCATTATGGCCTGGCACAGCCTGAGACTCAAATTCAGGCAGCTGTAATCGATAAAAGAAGGACAGGGGTTTTGTTTTTTCCGGTATCTACAAAGCCAAGTCTTTAAAAAGCTTGGACTCGATTAATGAGAAGTATCTCTGAATCACTGCTGGGCACCAAATAAGGACAGAAATAAAAAACAACCCTCTCTGATAGAGACATGGAAATGGCGTTGACAAAAGCAGATTGACTCTGCAACAGGAAGTCATTCTCAGTTAGCCAAGAAGCTAACAATTGTTTTATTTTGAGCTATAGAAACAAATGTTATTGTCCTCTCACTCAAAGGGAGGTTTGAATGAAGGGCTTGTTGAAATGCATTAGCAAAACAAAAAGGGTCATAACGAGAAATCAGAGTCTGAATTATTTAGGATATTAACCTTGTTGAAAACAAAACAGATTAAAACAAACTAAGATGGATTGCTGATGTTAGCTACTCTCCCAGCCATGTTTTACACTGGTTTGAGCACTTGTGTGAGCTGGTCAAGCTGAAAGACCAGCTAGTTGACTAGCTAAACTAGACAAACAACAGCTTGGCTAGGCTAGGAGACAAGCTAGACCAGCTTAAACCAGCTATTTAAGACTATTCTTTCAGCATGGATGGCAATAGTTGCATGCTAATAAACAATTAGCACAAGCACATACAAATTTTGCACTGCTAACAACAAGAACCCAACACAAAACCTTTGAAACACACAGCTAAACAAAACAAAGTCTAAAAGCATTGTTTAATGTTGCTGTGCCTTCCAGTACCTTCTCGTCATTTGCGACAAAGAAGCCCTGAGATATTTAGAGAACGGAAGAAAGTTGCTTTCTGCCACGTCGACAGGGAGCGAAGTCCTTTCGGCACATTCTGTCTCTCAGGCAGACAGAGACTAAAGGCGGGAGTGAGTAACGCATCTTGCCTTCGTCAATTAGACAGCTAGCGGTAATGATAGCATGCTAGCAGCGTTTCTTGACAGAACTGAGCCTGATTACTTGAACTGGAAGTCACTTCTCCATGAAGCTCCTTTTTTTGTTTAATTAGGCTTGTAAATAATTATTGCAATTAAAGCCTGCAATTAGGAGACCGAAACGGCACTATTAGTGATGTGACGGATGCCAGGGAGACCCCTTAGTGTTGCAAGGCACGCACAAAGCCTACAACATTGTGCAGTTGCATGTTGACAGCTAGAATGACAGTTGATATGCTCAAACATTTTAATTGCAGATGTTATTATCTTGCCATCCTCACATCTGATCACTGTGACAATGACACAGTTGGTAGGAAGTAGTGGGAAGGTCTCGTAAACTACCACACAACTGTGTTCAGTTTCAGGCACTCCCAGATGACACTTTACATTTCTGAATGTAAAAGAATGTGAACGTAAAATTGGAGATTTACAGGAAAAATTTATTTAAATATGAATCTGTTTCTCACCAACACCTATTATGTTGCTTCTGAAGATATGGATTTAACCACTGGAGTCAAATGGATTACTTTTGTGCTGCCTTTATGTGATTTTTTTAAGTTTGAAAGGTATGGTCACCATTCACTTGCATTGTATGGACCTACAGAGCTGAAATAATAAAAAAAAAAATTGTGTTCTGCAGAAGAAAGAAAGTCATACACATTTGGGATGCATGAGGGTGAATGATGAGAGAATTAAAAATTTTGGGTGAACTATCCCTTTAAGTTGACTTTTCAGGACTCTTGACAAAATGTTTTGACAAAATAGCAGGAAATTTGTTTAACAATTCATTACCGCTAATGCTTGTCAAGCCATTTTCCATTATCAACTTCTCTCAATAATTGGTCCGACTCAAGACAACAGGATGATTGAGAAACGCTATATACCTTCTACCTTTGCCAGTTCTGCTTGCTAGCTGTTTTCCTGCACCCCCATAGAGCCAGTTGTCCCTTAACAAGGTATCCTACTGCCCCTAAACAAGCTTTGCTGCTCATCTCAGGTATCCACCACCTCATTTGAGACTATTAAATCAACACTGCATTGTAAGCCCCCTAGAGGCCTGAGAGACAGCAATGAACATTCAGCAGGTACATCCAGTGCCTCTAGCTCCTGCCTCCTTTCTTGACTAATAACACCCAGTGTGACACCGGCTTGTCTCTGTACACTGCACTAAATCTAGGACTATCCTAATAAGTCAGAGGCCAGCGTGGGGTGCAAGCAGGCTGTTTACTAACAAGAACAAAGACCTTTCACCTCAAGAGTCCAAATTCTCATGTGAACAACAGCCACCACATCATTGTTGTACCACAGAGAAAATTATATCAAATCAAATCACTTTACTGTCACACTACCATGTACACAAGTGCAACAGTAGGTGAAATTCTTGTGTGCAGTTCCGAGCAACATAGCAGTCATGACAGTGACGAGACATATACCAATTACAATAAACAACATACTTACACAACACAATTTACATATCAAATGTACACATACTTACACAACACGATAATTGTATACAATACACACAATATAGAATACACAATATACAATACAATAAGGACTATATGAAATATATATATATATATATATATATATATATATATATATATATATATACACACACTCACCTAAAGGATTATTAGGAACACCTGTTCAGTTTCTCATTAATGCAATTATCTAATCAACCAATCACATGGCAGTTGCTTCAATGCATTTAGGGGTGTGGTCCTGGTCAAGACAATCTCCTGAACTCCAAACTGAATGTCAGAATGGGAAAGAAAGGTGATTTAAGCAATTTTGAGCGTGGCATGGTTGTTGGTACCAGACGGGCCGGTCTGAGTATTTCACAATTTGCTCAGTTACTGGGATTTTCACACACAACCATTTCTAGGGTTTACAAAGAATGGTGTGAAAAGGGAAAAACATCCAGTATGCCGCAGTCCTGTGGGCGAAAATGCCTTGTTGATGCTAGAGGTCAGAGGAGAATGGGCCGACTGATTCAAGCTGATAGAAGAGCAACTTTGCCTGAAATAACCACTTGTTACAATCGAGGTATGCAGCAAAGCATTTGTGAAGCCACAACACGCACAACCTTGAGGCGGATGGGCTACAACAGCAGAAGACCCCATGGGGTACCACTCATCTCCACTACAAATAGGAAAAAGAGGCTACAATTTGCAAGAGCTCACCAAAATTGGACAGTTGAAGACTGGAAAAATGTTGCCTGGTCTGATGAGTCTCGATTTCTGTTGAGACATTCAGATGGCAGAGTCAGAGTTTGGCGTAAACAGAATGAGAACATGGATACATCATGCCTTGTTACCACTGTGCAGGCTGGTGGTGGTGGTGTAATGGTGTGGGGGATGTTTTCTTGGCACACTTTAGGCCTCTTAGTGCCAATTGGGCATCGTTTAAATGCCACGGCCTACCTGAGCATTGTTTCTGACCATGTCCATCCCTTTATGGCCACCATGTACCCATCCTCTGATGGCTACTTCCAGCAGGATAATGCACCATGTCACAAAGCTCAAATCATTTCAAATTGGTTTCTTGAACATGACAATGACTTCACTGTACTAAAATGGCCCCCACAGTCACCAGATCTCAACCCAATAGAGCATCTTTGGGATGTGGTGGAACAGGAGCTTCGTGCCCTGGATGTGCATCCCACAAATCTCCATCAACTGCAAGATGCTATCCTATCAATATGGGCCAACATTTCTAAAGAATGCTTTCAGCACCTTGTTGAATCAATGCCACGTAGAATTAAGGCAGTTCTGAAGGCGAAAGGGGTCAAACACAGTATTAGCCTGGTGTTCCTAATAATCCTTTAGGTGAGTGTGTGTATATATATATATATATATATCCAGAAATCACAACATATGATTTTTTAACTATTTATTTGTATGATACAGCTGCAAATAAGTATTTGAACACCTGTCTATCAGCTAGAATTCTGACCCTCAAAGACCTGTTAGTCTGCCTTTAAAATGTCCACCTCCACTCCATTTATTATCCTAAATTAGATGCACCTGTTTGAGGTCGTTAGCTGCATAAAGACACCTGTCCACCCCATACAATCAGTAAGAATCCAACTACTAACATGGCCAAGACCAAAGAGCTGTCCAAAGACACTAGAGACAAAATTGTACACCTCCACAAGGCTGGAAAGGGCTACGGAGAAATTGCCAAGCAGCTTGGTGAAAAAAGGTCCACTGTTGGAGGAATCATTAGAAAATGGAAGAAGCTAAACATGACTGTCAATCTCCCTCGGACTGGGGCTCCATGCAAGATCTCACCTCGTGGGGTCTCAATGATCCTAAGAAAGGTGAGAAATCAGCCCAGAACTACACGGGAGGAGCTGGTCAATGACCTGAAAAGAGCTGGGACCACCGCTTCCAAGGTTACTGTTGGTAATACACTAAGACGCCATGGTTTGAAATCATCCATGGCACGGAAGGTTCCCCTGCTTAAACCAGCACATGTCAAGGCCCATCTTAAGTTTGCCAATGACCATTTGGATGATCCAGAGGAGTCATGGGAGAAAGTCATGTGGTCAGATGAGACCAAAATAGAACTTTTTGGTCATAATTCCACTAACCGTGTTTGGAGGAAGAAGAATGATGAGTACCATCCCAAGAACACCATCCCTACTGTGAAGCATGGGGGTGGTAGCATCATGCTTTGGGGGTGTTTTTCTGCACATGGGACAGGGCTGACTGCACTGTATTAAGGAGAGGATGACCGGGCCATGTATTACGAGATTTTGGGGAACAACCTCCTTCCCTCAGTTAGAGCATTGAAGATGGGTCGAGGGTGGGTCTTCCAACATGACAATGACCCGAAGCACACAGCCAGGATAACCAAGGAGTGGCTATATATATATATATATATATATATATATATATGAAGTAGTATATTGAGGAGAATATGTTGACAGTCCAGTGTGAGATTATAGATTAATAAAGTGCAGTGCTAATTATTGATCCTGATAGATCAAGTGTTCAACAGTCTGATTACTTGGGGGAAAAAGCTATCATGTAGTCGGCTGGTGCGGGTCCTGATGCTGCGATACCGCCTGCCTGATGGTAGCAGTGAGAACAGACCATGACTCGGGTGGCTGGAGTCTCTGATGATCCTCCGAGCTTTTCTCACACACCGCCTGGTATATATGTCCTGGAGGGAGGGAAGCTCACCTCCGATGATGTTTCTGGCAGTTCGCACCACCCTTTGCAGGGCTTTGCAGTTGTGCGCGGTGCTATTGCCGTACCAGGCGGTGATGCAGCCAGTCAGGATGCTCTCTACAGTGTTGGTGTAGAACCGTGTGAGGATGTGGTGGTTCATTCCAAACTTCCTCAGCCATCTCAGGAAGAAGAGGCGCTGGTGAGCCTTCTTCACAATGGCCTCAGTGTGGACGGACCATGTGAGTTCCTCAGTAATGTGGACACTGAGGAACTTGAAGCTGCTGACTCTCTCCACCGGTGCTCCATTGATGGTGATGGGGCTGTGTTCTCCGTCTTTCTTCCTGAAGTCCACAACAAGCTCCTTGGTTTTACTGACGTTGAGGGAGAGGTTGTGCTCTTGACACCAGCAAGTCAGAGTGTGCACCTCCTCTCTGTAGGCTCTTTCATCATTGTCAGTGATCAGACCTACCACCGTCGTATCGTCAGCAAACTTAATGATGGCATTGGAGCTTGTGTTGCCACACAGTCATGTGTGTACAGGGAATACAGGAGTGGGCTGAGAACACAGCCCTGTGGGGCTCCAGTGTTGATGGTCAGTGATGAGGAGGTGTTGCTGCCCATTCTAACCACCTGACGTCTGCCTGACAGGAAATCCAGGATCCAGCTGCACAGCGAGCTGTTTAAGCCCAGAGCCCGGAGTTTCTCATCAAGCTTGGAGGGCACTATGGTGTTGAATGCTGAGCTGTAGTCTACAAACAGCATTCTCACATATGTGTTCCTTTTTCCAGATGGGAGAGAGCAGTGTGTATTGTAGATGCAATGGCATCATCGGTGGAGCGGTTGTTGCGGTAGGCAAACTGCAATGGGTCCAAAGAGGGGGGCAGAACAGAGCAGATGTGATCTCTGATTAACCTCTCGAAGCATTTGCTGATGATTGGGGTCAGAGCAACAGGACACCAGTCATTTAAGCAGGTGATTATAGCTTGCTTCAGAACAGGCACAATGGTTGATGTTTTGAAGCATGTGGGGACTACAGACAGGGAGAGGGACAGATTGAAAATGTCCGTAAAAACACCAGCCAGTTGATTCGCGCACGCTCTGATGACGCGGCCCGGAATGCCGTCTGAACCCGCGGCTTTACGGATGTTCACCCGTCGGAATGATCGGAACACATCCACAACAGAGACGGAGAGTGAATCAACCTCTGTAGCGTCAGCCGCGAGTGCTCTCCGCGAGGGCGGTGGTGTTGTCCTCTAAACGAGCATAAAATGTATTAAGTTCGTCCGGGAGAGATGCAGCGGTGTTCATGGCGGAGACTTTATTCCGTTTGTAGTCCGTGATTGTGTTAATTCCCTGCCACATACTTCTGGAGTCAGTGGTGTTGAACTGACCTTCAAGTCTGTGCCTGTACTGGCGTTTGGCTGTACTGATAGTGTTACGGAGGGCATAACTGGCTTGTTTACGCTCCACCGTGTTAGAAGAATTAAAAGCGGAGGTCCGCGCAGTGAGTGCCGTGCGAACATCGCCGTTAACCCATGGTTTCTGGTTGGGGTATATCCGTATAGTTTTGGACGGAACAACGCCCTTCACGCACTTCCTGATGAAACACGCTACGCTGTCAGCGTAAACCTCGATGTCGTCATCAGAGGCGGACCGGAACATCTCCCAGTCCGCGTGATCAAAACAGTCTTGTAGCGCAGAGTCTGATTGGTCCGACCAGCACTGGATCGTTCTGAGGGTGGGTGCTTCCCGTTTTAGTTTCTGCCTGTAAGCAGGTAGAAGTAGAACGGAAGAATGGTCCGATTTGCCAAATGGGGGATGGGGGAGGGATTTGTAGCCTTCCCGGAAAGGAGAGTAACAATGATCTAAAACCTGGTCCCCTCGTGTGTTGAACTTTATGTGTTGGTGGTATTTTGGAGCGATTGTTTTGAAGTTGGCTTTGTTATAGTCCCCGGCAACAATGAACGCAGCCTCAGGGTGTGCGTTTCCTGCTCACTTATACACCCATACAGTTCCCTGAGTGCCCGGTCTGTGTCGGCTTGTGGGGGGGATGTACACAGCTGTGATGATGACCGCTGTGAATTCCCTCGGCAGCCAGAATGGTCGACACAGAAGCAGATCAGGAGAGCAGAAAGACTTGATTACATGTACGTTCCTCTGATCACACCATGATTTGTTAATCATAAAACATACACCACCACCTCTGCTTTTACCTGAGAGGTCTTTCGCTCTGTCCGCTCGGTGCACGGAGAAGCCCGTGATTTCGATGGCCGAGTCTGGAATCTCCGCAGCCAGCCAGGTTTCTGTAAGGCAGATAACACAGCAATCTCTCGTCTCTCGTTGGAAATAGATCCGCTCTCAGCTCGCGAGAGCTTGTTGTCCAGAGACTGAACATTTGCCAGTAGTATACTGGGTAGCGGGGTCGATTTGCACGGCGCCTTACTCTGATGAGAACGCCGGCTCGTTTTCCTCTTTTCCTTCTGCGCTTCACGGCCGAAGCAGCCCAGACAAAGGGCTCCGCCGGCGTGTTTGTAAACAGCGGGTCGGCATTAAGGAATTTGAAGTTTGGTTTTCGATGTGTAATTGTAGAACCAATGTCCAAAAGCGTTTGTCTGTCGTAAACAATAAGGCAGACAACATCCAAGACAAAAAAACAAAGAACTGTAAACAAAACAAACAATAAACCGCAGTGTTGTAACGGAGTTCGCAACGCAGCAGCCATACTCGGCGCCAATATATTGACAGCACAACTGCAACCGGGGGGAAAAAGAAGGTGTGGTGGAGGGCAAGAGAAAGGCAAGAAAGGCACCTTGGAGGCAATGCTTATTTTAATTGAAGAATTGATGGAGGTTGACAAGAGTTTTGCTATCAAATAATGAGGTTAGGACTTGCCAGTGGTTCCTGTGCACAAAACATGATTAGTGGTAATCCCTTCTTAAGTCAATTAACGATGCATAGACCAGGATTAATGTAAGAGAGGGATGCGTTTCATTGGGCAAAGGGACACGAGTGAATACTCCGCCTTGTACACAACTTGGCCAAAAGTATGTGGTGTTAACTTATTCAAAAATTTAATTTCTGTCTCAAAGGCCAAAATGGAATTAGCTTATGTATCCATAGGGATATCAATGGTATCTGCCTTAAAGGGCTCTCCTAGCCTCTGTGTCCATATACAATTGACCTATAGATTGACCAAGGCAGTTTAAAACACTGCACAGGGTCAGGCACTGACCCAAAGACCTCAATATATATGCTATATTCAGACATAAAGTGTCGAGGTGTCCAGAGAGAGTCTGAGATTGGAACCGGCTCTCGCAAAATAACCGGGCTAAATAGGTTAATCAATAATGCTGGACGATGCATGTATCGACAGGGGCATTTATCTTGATCTGTCCCTTTGTCAATAGAAAGTGAAGATGTCATGTTGACATTTGGGCCATGACTAAAATGTATCACTAGTTTGCACCCATCCTTCAAAATGTATTTCCTACCTGTACACTCTATAGTGCAAGCAGTGATCCACTGAACAGTCGTGCTATTATTTTAGTGAGCTATTATACTAGCAAGCTAGTCTGCTAATCAAAAAGAATGACTGACTATAGTACAATGCACACATTCGCAGCTCATCACTGTTAGTTAAATGGTCTGCAGATGTGTCAAGCAGTTATAAAGCCTTCTCTGTGGCGTGAATGACCTCTTGCATTACACGCCACAGACTAGCATTATCCATGCCCTGTTTTATGTATGGTGTTTGCCACTGATCATGCCTTGTTGTCCATATAAAAAAAGAACAAGCATGTATTTCATGGTCACATGGTGTAAAATGCCAGTCCGTTGTGGCAGAAATTGCATTTAACCCTAAACCGAACTGATAGCTAGCTAACTGCTAGTTTGGCTACATTTACAGTATGTGTCATAACAGCAGGTGACTTTTACTCCAACAGATTATGTATCCATGTCTAGGGTTGCGTATCAAGAACCAGATTTTGTTCAGAATCTTTTATATATATATATATATATTATTTTATTTTTTTTATTATTATTTTTCAATAACAGGACTGTCTGATTTTCATGACTTTTCTGCAGATGCAGATGGAACATTGCACTAAAATACTCTTACAGTGTTTCCTGCAGCACAATTCGGTGGCAGCGCAAAACATACAGCGTGACCGATGTAGTCAGATATCCAAACAAATGTCTCCTATGTACTGGTTCTTTTGAACCTACAGCACAAAACATACAGCGCAAAATATGTAGTTCAATTCCAAGACAAATGACCCTTATGAGCCTGCTCTTTTGAATTTACAACACGAAACATACTGTACAGCATGAACATTGTAGTCTGATTTCTGAATTAATGACTCTTATGAGAATGTACTGTTGAATCTACAGCATAAAACGTACAGCGGGATCAGTGTTGTCCAATCAGAACATATGACTCTATATGATTCGGATCTTTTTAGTGTATCAGAAACATACATTGCAACCAGTGTAGTCTGATTCCCGAATAAATTATTCTTATGAGCCGTTCTTTTGAATCTACAGCACGAAACATACAGCAAGACCAGTGTAGTCCAATTCACAAACAAATGACCCTCATGAGCCAGTTCTTTTGAATCTACAGAGCAGAACAAACAACACGACCAGTGTAGTCCGATTCCCAAACAAATTACTTTAATGAACCTGTTCTTTGAATTTACCATTGTGCAACAAACAGCGTGTTCAATGTAGTCCGAATTCCAAACAAATGACTTTCATGATCCGGTTCCTTTTTAGGGAATCAAAAAACATATTGCATGACCAGTATAGTCCGATGCAGCTGAGGGCAGTAAATGCAATAAGAATTACATTTTCCTTTTCCAAATATTTCTTCCTCAAAAGTAGTAAAGGAATCATTAATGGATCTGTTAAGAACCCAGAACCATTAAGAGGAATTGTTAGCAGAATTGTTATGCTGTCAGTCCCTAACATTGTTCCTAACCTACTTTCTAATGTACTTTCATGTTTCACGGAATAAAGTCACACACGATGATTGAATTTTCATGTTCGTGTGAACTATCCCTTTGTCCTGATCCAATTAAAGAAGAATTACACAATAAATACTTGAGATAAGCTGGATAATGGATTGGACTGATTTCTCATAAATACTATAGATCTATAGAGAAAGAACATTTTTACTCTACCCAGTCAATCACCATAGCAGCTACAGTTAATCTAACTCATTGCCCAAGGCAGGGGAAATGACAGCAGTTGGTGAAGAGAGGGGACATAGAGGTCAAGGCACAATTCTTGTGACCATTTTTTTGCCAAATCAGCAGCACTTTCACAGGGTCACCATGGGTCATGGAAAGGCTAAAGGGCATTTGAGGCAGAACATTATAAAATTTGCCTGAACCTTGGGCACAATTCCTCAGTTTGGCTCATTGTTAGTTGTGCTAGTGAAGTACGGATTTCAGCAAAACAGAATTCCAGGCTCCAGGTCCCTTCCTGTACATTGTGCATTGTGTAAGAGAATTAAGAGCTCTATGTGTGTCTGTGTGCGCTCGAACACACTTCGCTAAGTGAATATTAATGCTGCTTTGTTCTCATTTATCACATCCTCTGCTCTGCTGATTTCCTGTTAGCCCTTTAATCATATACACCCCCATCCCCCTAACCACGCTACAGTCACCCAAACACTGACATCTCGACACATATGCACACATTTACAGAAACACACACACCAGAGAAAAACTAGTGTCTGGTGGCCAACTCAATCTGCATGCAGAATGAGGGGCAGTTCAAATCAAAAACACATACAAGAAAAATATACGCTTTCTTGAGGGCACTATCTCTGCAGACAGGACTTCAATTAGAAGACATTTACATATATTCATAAAAAATTAGGAATATTCTGTTGTTATTTATTCATCCTCAAGAGTCGTTCAAACCCATATGCTGTTATTTTTTCCATGAAACACAAATGGAACAATTTTGAAGTATGTTTAAGCAGCTCTTTTCCATGCAAAGAGTTCATAGTGACAATGACAGCACTGAAAGTGATGCTCAGAGAACAACAACATAATGTGTTCTCAATTAATGTCTGTTCCTCTTGGATTGCTACAGAATACTAGAAATATAGTGCATGAGTCATGCAAACTACTTAAATGGTGCTTTAATGGTGAATTCTTTGTCATTTTTTATGGAAAAAACTATGTGAAGATCCTTTAAAAGTTTTCTTTTTGTGTTCAAAAGAAGACAGAAAGTCAAATAGGTTTTGAATGACATGTAGTAAATGATAAAAACATTAAATCACAAATTGCTAGGCCAGTGCCGAGAGCAGCAATGGTTTCTGAGTAGACAATCTTTAACAGGATAATAGAAGCAGTGTTCTTTTAGGATCCGGCTGGGATGGGCTGAGAAAGAGAGGAGAGCCTCTGAACAATCTCACTACGGGTGAAAAATCACATTTCCCTGCATTTGATAACCACACAATTCATTTCCTACACATTTCCTGGTCAAAGATAGCACAAGCTTGAGATGGCGCCCAAAGTGTGTGCGTGTATAAGTAAGAAATCATAAATCATCGGCCTGAAGCCGAATACCTTATTCAGAATGGCACAATTAATGACTTCAAAAAAATAATGAATTCATCCGAATAATATAAAAAAATATTTGTTTGACTGATTGTCCAAAAAGCACAAGGATAAAGCGACATTTTAAATATACATATCCAAAATTACAATTGATTTATGAATCTGTGCAGCCAATGTTTCTAAAGTGTAAACCTTATTAATGAAAATGCGCAGTGTGTGATTTCAGACTCGGATGGGCGAACTCCATTTGCTGTCTCTGTTAATTGTGCACGTCTGGAGCTTATCAAGTGTAACATTAACTAAGATACAACATCATATACATTTTCAACTTCTTGAAATGTCTATGTTAATGTATCAAACGATTCACAAGTGATTCTCATGTATTTATTTATAGCCTAAACCTGAGCGTGATGTTAAATTCCTGACCCGAAGTGATGATTTCACGTCGGCACTCATCTATACGTCTCTTAAAGTGGATCACATTTATATCCACATCAGCGATTAAGGTTATTAACTGGTTAAGACGTTATTCTGAAAAACATTTAAATGCTCCATAAAGGTTTAAATGCTCTACAGAGTATTCATCTATTAGGAATATTCCTCTGAAACATGCTTAGTCTTTTTTTCTTGTTCATCTTCTTTAAACTGTGCTAAATTTAAAAATAATAAAGTGTTCTTGAACTCTGGTAAAGCACTATATAAATGTTATTATTTAACTAAATAATTGTGTCCTATCGTAAAAATTCCTGATAGATTTACAGGATTTTCACCTGTTTGTAGGCTATAAAAGAAATTAAAATAAAATCAATAATGTTTGAATTTGTATTTATTATTCACTGCAAAATGTGTGCTTGACATTTCACATTTTCCTTGACATCTCTTTCATGCAGATATTAATATCAGAAATACCAGGAGAAACCAAAGTTAACAACATATTCCACATTTAATGTAGCCTACAAATTCAGCTTCATCTAGAAAGAAAAACAATTATATTTTTTAAATAATCTTTTTATAATAATATCAATAATTAGGCTAATATTATAAGTTTATATATAAGTTTAATTTAGTTTTGACGCACTTCTGGTTTAAGCCCCGCCCACACCCGGTTCCATTCGAATACAGAGACAGATAAAGATAATTTTGCCATATGAACAGAAACAGAACATAGAAAATGGCTTTGATGCACACCCCTAGTAAATACATGTATATGATTTGAAGTGTGTGTGTGTGTGTGTGTGTGTGTGTGTGTGTGTGTGTGTGTGTGTGTGTGTGTGTGTGTACCGAAGGAGGCTATGTGCAAAGACAAATAATCTGGTACTTCAAGACGTGGAAAAGGGAAGCCATGCATGGATTTCAAATTTCACAGCTGAGCACTTGGAAAGAAATTGCCAAGGCCAAAATGCAGAGGCTCCTTTATTTGGTTGATGATCTCGGTAACATTACTTTTATGAGGTGGGCTGGGGAGGGAAAGGGGCCGTGGGACTAAAGATCAGATCTTATATTTTAAACTTTATTTATTATTTAAATTTTTACTTTCTTGTACGTCTCATTACCTGGAAATGTACATTTCTTAAATGAGAGGTTATTGAATTTGTTTTTGTGTTACATTTTGTTTGTTTCTTATCTAACTAGTGTTTGAACCTCTGTCTGTATTGCGATGGACATGTGCAAGGGTAATACCATGGCATTCTTAGAAGTACCTCGGTGATTCTGACCAAACCTGTGAAGAAAATTTCCTGTTCCTATTATATTCCAGAATAAAAAAAACATTGGTTTTTTTGGTTTTTTACATTATTTTCATGACAGCACATTTTACCCACCAATTCTCATTCCTGCAATGTAAAAAATATGGTCAACATATTATTTACATTGTTAAGTATTTCAACATCATAATAGTCCTCTCTTGGTACTGGCTTTAATTTAAATCTTCCTTGCACAACATAATCTTTTTTTACTGTAAAAAAGTATAACCATGAATGTGTTACGATAATAAGAATCATCATTAAAAAAAATTGGAAAATTAAAAGTAAAATGACCAGATGCATTTTGGTAAAGGGTATTGGGTGGTAAAATGTGCTGAGGGGCCTGGGTAGCTCAGTGAGTATTGACGCTGACTATCACCCCTGGAGTAACGAGTTTGAACCCAGGGCGTGCTGAGTTACTCCAGCCAAGTCTCCTAAGCAACCAAATTGGTCCGGTTGCTAGGGAGGGTAGAGTCACATGGGCTAACCGCCTGGTAGTCACAATTAATCGTTCTCGCTCTCAATGGGGCACGTGGTAAGTTGTGCATGGATTGCGGAGAGTAGCATGAGCCTCCACATGCTAGGAGTCTCCGCAGTGTCATGCACATAGAGCCAAGTGTTAAAATGCGCGGATTGACTTTCTCAGAAGCGGAGGCAACTAACACTTGTCCTCCACCACCCGGATTAAGGTGAGTAACCGCACCATCACGAGAACCTACTAATTGGGAGAAAAGAGGTTAAAATGTCAAAAAAAAAATGTGTTGAAATGTCCTGAAAATAATGTCACAATGCACAAATTGTAATGGTCCTTTATTGTCATGTGAGAATCACCTTGGAGTGCCATGTAAACATCACAGTACAGTATAAATATAACATTTTCATGGTATTACCATCTGATTCGAACAAGGTCCAAAAGGCTAAACAAAACATGGTACTTTTTTGTTAGTTAATACATCACACAACACAGTATATTTACCATGATATATACCATGGTACTGAATAATTAGCACTTTCATATACTGTATTACTATGGTACATGGCAATTCCACAAACAATGATTTTTGAGAATAAATCAGTTGTCCATGCTTGATGAATCATAAAGTGTGTCTAGAAAAGAGACATTTTCAGTGCATATACCAGTAGACACATTGATATCATATTATGCATATTTGAAGCCATGCTCTCATTGCTGTGGACAGGCACTGGGTGATTTTGGCCAACAGCCTCTCCAGCACTGATAATTAAATGAATAAATGATTAGTTGTGAATATTCTGCCACTAATGCAAGGGGAGTTAA
Source organism: Xyrauchen texanus (assembly GCF_025860055.1). Classification (NCBI taxonomy): domain Eukaryota; kingdom Metazoa; phylum Chordata; class Actinopteri; order Cypriniformes; family Catostomidae; genus Xyrauchen; species Xyrauchen texanus. The sequence continues at coordinate 13,995,981 of NC_068300.1, read as the reverse complement.
TAACAATTTTATTGTGCAACTGATTAAATGGCAAAACGACCAATCAAAACACTGACAATCTATTCTCAAGCCCTCTCCAGCCTGATTGAAGAATAATTGCCACTCTGCTTTGCAATTTCAGTTGTCTCCATTATGTCTCTCAATTAGAGTTAGAGAGACAAGATATATGTGTAGAGTTAAACAGAGAATACAGAAAGCTTTGACCACTTAATAGGCTGAGACCACAGTCTTTGTTTTGTGCTGATATGCAAATGGTTCAACCAAACGTGCAGAGCAAAACCTCATTTCTTTTCCCACTTTGCATAAGGGTTTGGTTTACATGTTTCAATGAGAGGAAGACAAGGGCCGTAGCATTTGGCGAAGTTGGTTACATATGCTGGATTTGCATATGGCAGAAAAGACAGGTGTGGCTTTGTTTGTCTCAAAACAAGGTAAGCTGTTTGCAAGTGTTCTTGGCCTCATTTGATTATGCAGGGTCATGCAGATCTGTTTCAAAACTAGTAAGCTGCCTGAAAAGTATAAAAAAAAGTTGTATCTAATTAAAAACCCAATATTTGTGTATATTGTTTTTTATGCTTAAAAAAAAAACAGAAAATTGCATCATTAGCTTAGCAACTGTTAACATCAAAATCTATTGAAATGTAATGTCCGGTATACTTCAGTTTTACACGTGCCTGTGCGTGTGCATTGTGTCACGCAGACTTTCCGTGAGCAGCCGCGTTTTTCTAGACACATGAGCCACATTTTTGTGTTCATTTTTAATTGTTTTAATTGTTTATACAGACATCTTTTGCCATTTTGCTGTATTTCAGCATATTTTGCTGGAACACTATATTTTTTAAACACCGCATGAAATTAGAAGTAATTCTAATTTTAAAAATGCATCCCAAGACACCTGCGTTCTTTCAAATTGGTTGTGTTTGTCTCTGTTTGAACAGTCCCTTATAAGCCTGTTATGTAGGCAGTGGACATTAAAGGTCGAAACATGCAAGTCCGTAAACGCAGATGCTTCGAGATACGCAAGCCTGATTTTGTGACTTCTTGCGTTCCAAAATGTGTCAGCAATTCATAAATCAATGCAAGAACACGTTACAGTCTCAACGTTGCCGCAAGGGGTGCTAAACTGGAAATTAGTGTGAACTGTCTACTTCTACTGTGAGTTTAGTCTTTCAAGTCAACTACTGTCATTAGGAGGAACAGTCTGAGGACAGTATTGCTGAGCAAGAAATTTAAAGTCAAAATATTTATAACAACATACCAGAATAATAATGCATACACTTTAATAATATGGACTTTTGAACATAGCTCTATCACCACCTTGAGTACTGATGTTTGTTACCTCCGCAGCAATGAAAGAACCCAAGTTCAGCATGTTCAACCGGACCGCGCATTGGCAGTGCATTGGCCAAGCACTTGCATCCTGCGTAAAATAAGTTTCTAGACTAAGGCAGCGCACAAGATTATGGAAAAGAGCTATGCCCACTCATATAGCGCAGTTTGCCAAAAGGTGATGGACAAAGACTGCTTGCAGTATGCTGGAATCTAAAACCCATACGAATGTGAGGTATTCTTAAAATAGTCTTCGACACACTTTTGTAAATGCGCAAGACATCGCAAAATGTCCATGTCTCTTTTCAGCGGCTCCCTTTTGTTTCTCTCCCATTCTCCCTCCCTGTAAAGCTGTTATCAGCTGAAACAGCTCTGACCTTTCATAGCTGTTAGCCTCTGGCACTCATCCCCAGCCAAACAGCTAAAGCACTTTATCACAAGACTATGAATTACCACAGAAAGGACACCATCTCACCGCCTGCTTGATCTAAGAGTGCATACACTCCTGTTCTGCTCTGGACAGTCTTTCTTTCAGCCCCTTCAAAGACATTAGGTAAACACAGATGATATAACCATAGCGATGATTGTAGGACACTGTATTTGCGCATACTAGCCCTGAATTTTCTAGAACTACCACAGTGTATCCTTAAAATTAACCAGTAACTATGGACCATTAACCTGCATTAAAGGCATTGTGTATATTTTTGGGGATGTCATGCTGTTCCAAACCCGACTTTTCATATAAGGAGATGTTATAAGCAGAATGTTATCCTCAGTCAACCTTCACTTTCATTGCATCTATTGCATCATACAATGAAAGTGAATGGAGACCGAGGGTAACATTCTCCCTATTTGGGGCAGTTACATTGAGACAAAAGCTCTGAATTATAGTCCATGAGTCTCTGTGAGTGTATTTGTTTATATTGCAGTTTCCGTTTGAAATCTATTTGTGTGAGAGTTAGGAATAGCTATGCATTTGTAATGAGTTTTATTTATGTCAGTCAATGAGAAAAGAGGCAAAAAAACTCACAATATACAGCATCATAGAAAATTATTATAGATGCTGAATGGGAAATGCAGTGGTGTGAAGTGTATGTGGGTAAAGATGAAGTGTCCTTGTGAGTGTATAAGGCATGATTAAGCGCTATGAGCATGCTTGAATGCTAACTGCAAATCCATCGTTGCTTGGGGTGTCTGGTGCATCTGAGCATGTATGTAAATCTGTGTATTTGTACTCAGAGTATGGAGAGGATCTATGCACGTATCTGTACTCCACTCTTCATATTAACATTAAAATTGTTTTCTACTTCAAAGATTTGCCATCTTCATTGCCAGGGATTTTCAAAAGGGCTCAATGTAAAAGTACCATGGTATTTGTTTTTATTATTTTTTACATGGCAATATTACATTTTTTTTTTGAGTAAAATCTAAATACAATTGAACATGAATTCCAAGCCATGGTATATATCAAAGTACCATGGAATTACCATCTGATATGAGAAATTTACCATGGTACCACCACAGTATATTTTTGTGTGGTATTACAGCATGTACAGCATGTGCCATGTTGTCTCCCATTAGCCAATAAGCATGCAGGCAGCACACTACATACCCCCAAAGAGCTGCAATACCTACCCTAGTTCAGCCATTTTGGCTCCATTTTCATCAAATGGTGACCAGAACGAGCTCCATTCCACCATGATGGCTCTGTTTCCTGATGGCATAAGAGCTTGTGCTGAAAGGTGAATGCTAATCCTGTTGCTCTGTGAAGTGTGAAGTGTAACAATGCTGGCTGACTCCTCAAACAACGGAGGCCATGTGGTGTTCATCACCAATTTTTGTCCCTCTTAGCCCAACAAGTAAATGTATCCACACCTGCATCCTGCATATTAATGCTACTCACAGTCAGGGACAGCTGGCGTTGTGAAGAGAAATACCTCAAAGAGCAATCAAAATGAAAGGTGGACTAAAGGAGCTCATTCAGCCTAGCTACAGTAAAACTCTAATGTGACTGTTTAATACTCTGTAATATTGAATTAAATCATCTGAAACACTTAAAACAGGGCTAAAGAGGGTGAGGTAATGGCAGAATATGCCGTTCTCTCTTTTATGACAGGTTCGGTCTGAATTACTGTCTGAGAGGTACAAATCTTTTGAGGTTTCAGCGCTGTGAAGAGATCCAAAGGAATGCATTTTTTTTTAAATGTACTATGGTTCTAAATACGTTTACTGGTATATTTGCACTGGTACTTCAAAGAACCCATGAGGGCTCTGTTAGCAGATGATACCTATAACCAGGAATGTAACCAAAAGTTCTAGACTAGGGCAGACCGAATATAAAAGCTTAGGAATTGGTCAATGAAAAGCTGTTTATGCTAACG